>NC_135802.1:33413088-33505772 GCF_964213995.1 Mustelus asterias
ACGCTGTGAACAATGTGCGCAAGCTAAAGCCAGCTATCGTCTACAATTTGGATTCTGAGGATTTCATTTAGAATCATAGAGTCATAGGATCCCTACAGTGCAGATGGCCATTCAGCCCATCAACCATGCACCAACAACAATCCCCCCCAAGACCCTAACCCCGTAACACCATATATTTTACCCCCTGACTAAGGAGCAATTTAGCACAGCCAATCATCCAAACCCGCACATTTTTGGAGTAGGATAGGAAACCGGAGCACCCAGAGGAAACCCACACAGACATGGGGAGAACATACAAACTCCACACAGACAGTGGCCCAAGGCTGTAATTGTATCCGGGTCCCTGGCACTATGAGGAGGTAGTGCTAGCCACTGTGCCACCTGAGAGAGACTTGGAAGCAATGCCCTTTCAACACTGACACAAGTTAAGTTTAATTTTTTTTCAAGTTTGAGTTTCTAAAAGACTACACAAAGGCAACTGAAGACACAATGGTGAGCATTGCAGCTAATGTCCAATAGCTTAATTTTGAAAACAAAGTCATGTTCCTTTTATTTATTGTTCAAGTAAATAGCAGTGCGTCATGTCAGCATGAGAGCAGGCCTACATAATAATGAGGAAAGGGAGGGAGGAGCCGCAATATCGATGGTTATCAAGAAACAGTATACAAATCAAACAATCCCACTCTCCCATCTGGAAAAGGGTGTGTTTCAACAGGCAGCCTGGTACTTTGAGAGAGCAATTTGATAATGACCAAATAATGAAAGCGACGGTAGGCCAAGGGATAAATATTGACCAGGAAACCAGGCAGAACTCTCCTGTTCTACAAAATAGTATCATGAGACAATTAAAATTCACCTAAAGAGCAGGTTTTTATTTGATTTGTCACATGTATTGGTAAACAGTGAAAAGTATTGTTTTTTGCACGCTATGCAGACAAAGCATATTGTTCATAGAGAAGGAAACGAGAGAGTGCAGAATGTTCTCTAGGGTGTAGAGAAAGGTCCATTCAAAAGTCTGACAGCAGCAGGGAAGCTGTTCTTGAGTCGGTTGGTACATGACCTCAGACTTTTGTATCTTTTTCCCGACGGAAGAAGGTGGAAGAGAGAATGTCCAGGTGCGTGGGATCCTTAATTATGCTGGCTGCTTTACCAAGGCAGCGGGAAGTGTAGACAGAGTCAATGGATGGGAGGCAGGTTTGCATGATGGATTGGACTACATTCACAACCTTTTGTAGTATCTTGTGGTTATGGGCAGAGCAGGAGCTATACCAAGCTTTGATACAACCAGAAAGGATGCTTTCTATGGTGCATCTGTAAAAGTTGGTGAAAGTCATAGCTGACATGCCAAATTTCCTTAGTCTTCTGACAAAGTGGAGGTGTTGGTGGGCTTTCGTAACTATAGTGCCTATACTATAGTATAGATGGTACCTCAGTTTAACCATCTCATCTGAAAACACTTTCAACAGAGCAAGACTCCCTCAATAATGCACTGCAGTGTTGGGCTGTTTGTCCCTGGTCTAAGGCTTCAAGCATAACCTGCAGACTTAGCAATGGGAGTCCTACTTTTTCATCTTTTCAAGCTGCACTAACTAAATTACCTCAGGTGGTGATTTCTCGACTGGTTCAGCTCACAAGCCAGCCAATTCAAAAAAAAACTTAACCGCAGCGAAGTCAAGGTGTTTGTCAGCCTTGCTCCATCCACTTTGAGAATGAAATCGGGCAGTCGCGGTTTGGTGACAGTTCCCATGCAAAAGAAAACACTTCACCTGCAATGATTTAGTTTGAAACACAGTGACTGCAGTTACCTCTAAACGTTGCAGCCATCTGGAAAATGGACAAGAGCCACAAGCAGCAATGAGATGAATAGCCAGTTCATTATTTCTTGGTGGTATTGGTTGAAGGAAGGATTTTGGCAATGGCACTGCTTGAGGTGTGGTAAATCAGAACAGTTCCGTATTGAATCTGGTCTGCACAGGTAAGACAATGCTCGGGATGTCCTTTATGACACTACATGAGGAAGGAAAATATTCGCCAGGTTACAGCATTTTCTGACGTGATTATTCAAATCATTGCTTCTTTTTAAATGAGAACTATTCTAACTTCAACCTCAAGGGTTGTTACTTGTCCACAATTGCTGCCACTCTTCCCCAAATGGCAGTACAAAAAAAAGTAATTCATCAGGCTAAACAAACATTTCAACAACATGATCTGGCATTGTGGATCTTTAACCTGGTGTTGTTAAACTTCTTATTGTGGATGTACCCACACCAGATGGATCACAGCAGTTCAAGGCAGCAGCTCATCAACTGCTCAAGGGCAATTAGGGATGAGCGGGGCAGCGCGGTGGCACAGTGGTTAGCACTGCTGCCTCTCAGTGCCAGGGACCCTGGTTCAATTCTGGCCTTGGGTCACTGTCCGTGTGGAGCTTTACTCATTCTCCCCGTGTCTATGTGAGTTTCCTCCCACAGTCCAAAGATGCGTGGGTTAGGTGGATCAGCCATGTTTAAAAATTGCCCCTTTGTGTCAGGGAGATTATCAGGGTAAATACATGGGGTTATGGGGCTAGGTGGGATTGTTGTCGGTGCAGGCCCCAAGGGCCAAATGGTCTCCTTCTGCACTGCTGGGATTCTATGATAAACTGCCAGCGACACTCACTTCCCAAAGAATCTAAAAAAAATACAAATACAAGTGCTTCAGATAACATGAGAGAAAGTAAGCAGTTAATGGAAGTGATGTTTACACCTCAATCTTTAGTCTTTTTAAAAAAACTGTACCAAGAACTCCAAAAGCAACTTTTTCCTGGTGCAAAGTTCCACTGAGGAGTTTAATTCAAAAAACACAGAGACCACTTCAGTAAGTCAAAGATATCCTGCTGTTGCGTTTCTTCCCAACACACTGGACTACCCTGCACGATGCAGATCAAAACGATCTCCATTTTGGGCAACCCAGCCATGCGCTTTTACTTTACAAAGAGTAGGGGAATAAAACTACAACTAGTTTACATAAACTGCTGCTGTGTCTCTTGAGCTGTGATGAACAAACACCCAGTGCCCAATATGGATTGCAACGTTACCAAAGGCACAAACTCAAAATTCAACGTTCTTTTATCAAAATTTTTTCTAACTCTACAATGGGGAGCAACTTAATTGGGTAGCAAAAATCCTTTCATGATCTCCATTAAATGATTCATCCATGACAAGAACAGCCACAGTTCAAGGAGAAGGACCACCACATCCTCCAGGTACCTATGGCCAGTCAAGGAATGTATAGTGGACCTGAGAGGAAAAGGCCTGAATATTGTGGATTCATTTGGATGACCAGTTTGTCTCCTTTTGAAGAGGTAATTCACCCCATTGGATAGGGTCCTGGGACAGCTTTGGGAGAAGGTGGTAGGTTGTGGTGGTAGGCATGGTAGGTTGTTGCATAAAGTTAAATCTCACGGGATCCAGGGTGAGGTATTTAAATGGATACAAAATTGGCTTCTGTCGGGGTAGTTGTAGAGAGTTGTTTTTCAAACTGGAGGCCTGTGACCAGCGGTGTGCCTCAGGGATCAGTGCTGGGCACACTGTCATTTGTCATTTATATTAATTATTTGGATGAGAATATAGGGGGGCATGGTTACTAAGTTTGCAGATGACACCAAGATTGGTGGCATAGTGGACAGTAAAGAAAGTTATCTCCAATTGCAACAAGTTCTTGATCAATTGGGCCAGTGGGCTGACGAATGGCAGATGGAGTTTAATTTAGACAAATGCGAGGTGATGCATTTTGGTAGATTGAACCAGAGCAGGAATTACTCAGTTAATGGTAGGGCGTTGGGGAGAGTTACAGAACAAAGAGATCTAGGGGTACATGTTCATAGGTCCTTGAAAGTGGAGTCACAGGTGGACAGAGTGGTGAAGAAGGCATTCGGCATGCTTGGTTTCATCGGTCAGAACATCGAATACAAGAGCTGGGACGTCTTGTTAAAGTTGTACAAGACATTGGTAAGGCCACACTTGGAATACTGTGTGCAATTCTGGTCGCCCTATTATAGAAAGGATATTATTAAACTAGAAAGAGTGCAGAAAAGATTTCCTCGGATGCTACCGGGACTTTAAATGGTGAAGAATTACAACATGCTACTGTGCAGAGGGACCTGGGGGTCCTTGCGCATGAATCGCAAAAACTCAGTTTGCAGGTGCAGCAGGTGATCAAGAAGGCAAATGGAATGTTAACATAAGAACATAAGAAATAGGAGCAGGAGTAGGCCATCTGGCCCTTCGAGCCTGCCCCGCCATTCAACAAGATCATTCAACAAGATGTTGGCCTTTATCGCGAAGGGGATGGAGTATAAAAGCAGGGAGGTCATGCTGCAATTGTACAAGGGACTGGTGAGGGGGCAACTAGAGTACTGTGTGCAATTTTGGTCCCCTTATTTGCAGAAGGATATATTGGCCTTGGAGGGAGTACAGAGAAGGTTCACCAGGTTGATACGGGAGATGAGGGGGTTAGCTTATGAGGAGAGATTGAGTAGATTGGGCCTGTACTCGTTGGAGTTTAGAAGGCTATGGGGAGATCTTATAGAGACATATAAGATAATGAAGGGGCTAGACAGGGTAGAGGCAGAGAGATTCTTTCCACTTAGAAAGGAAACAAGAATTAGAGGACACAGCCTCAAAATAAGGGCGAGTCAGTTTAGAAGAGAGTTGAGGAGGAACTTCTTCTCTCAGAGGGTAGTGAATCTCTGGAATTCTCTGCCCATTGAAGCAGTGGAGGCTACCTCGTTAAATATGTTTAAGACACAGGTAGATAGATTTTTGATCAATAAGGGAATTAAGGGTTATGGGGAGCGGGCGGCTAAGTGGAACTAAACCACTATCAGATCTGCCATGATCTTATTGAATGGCGGGGCGGGCTCGAGGGGCTAGATGGCCTACTCCTGCTCCTATTTCTTATGTTCTTATGTTCTTATGACTTGATGGATTGAGTTATAAGGAGAGGCTGAATAGACTGGGACGTTTTTCCTCTGGAGAGTAGGAGGCTGAGGGGTGACCTTATAGAGGTCTATAAAATAATGAGGGGCATAGAGAAGGTAGATAGTCAATATCTTTTCCCAAAGGTAGGGGAGTCTAAAACTAGAGGGCATAGGTTTAAGGTGAGAGGGGAGAGATACAAAAGGGTCCAGAGGGGCAATGTTTTTCACACAGAGGGTGGTGAGTGTCTGGAACAAGCTGCCAGAGGTAGTAGTAGAGGCGGGTACAATTTTGTCTTTTAAAAAGCATTTAGATAGTTACATGGGTACGATGGGTATGGAGGGATATGGGACAAATGTGGGCAATTGGGATTAGCTTAGGGGTTTTTAAAAAAAAAGGCGGCATGGACAAGTTGGGCCGAAGGGCCTGTTTCCATCCTGTAAACCTCGATGACTGTAAGTCAGGTGCCCTTTGAGATGGTTAAAAGCTAAGCATAAGTGTGTGTAAAAAGTGCATGAACTCAGTGGAACTGTCAGAAGTGTCAAAATGAACTGTCAAAAGCAGCTATCAAAAACAACTGCCAAAAGTGCCAAGATGAACTGCTAAAGGGAGTTCTCAAACTGCCATGGTATTTAAAATTCTTGCCCTGGGCAGCATGGTGGCACAGTGATTAGCACTGCTGCCTCACAGCTCCAGTTCAATTCCAGCCTTGGATGACTGTCTGTGCGGAGTTTGCACGTTCTCCCCATGTCTGCATGGGTTTCCTCCAAGTGCTCCGATTTCCTCAGTCTGAAAGGCGTGCTAGTTAGGTGCATTGGCCATGCTAAATTCTCCCTCAGTGTACCGAACAGACGCCGGAGTGTGGCAACGAGGGGATTTTCACAGTAACTTCATTGCAGTATTAATGTAAGCCTACTTGTGATAACACTAAATAATCTTAAAACTTAAACTTTAACACTTTGAAAAAAACATCTGGAGTGTGAAAATAAACTGTTGCTTGCTATTTCATTTTGTCTGTTACATAAGCTTTAGGATTACCATTACTGGATTAGTGCTGCATGATTGATGTCACAGCCAACCATTATCACAGTAGGGTGCCTGCCATTCCAGTTTGATTGACAGCTTTTAACCTGACAACTGGTACATTATCAGCCCTGAAATCAAAGCCAGTTCCAGATATTGAACATCCCTTTTAAAGTCATTACGGAGAAAGAAGGTCAACTGATTCAGTGATCATTTTGAAATCTCTATATTCCTTTGAGAACCAAGAAATCCTCAGACTGCTGTATTGACTCCAACTAGAAAGGACTCCAGCAGTTTCAGCTGAGCAAGCAGCTTATCAACTCTCAACTCCTTGAAGCCCGTTTGATTTTAGTAGTCTCCGATCAATGCCTGCCAAGTGGTCTAAGCACACAAAGTCCATTGCATTGCAACAGATCTCATATCAAGGAGTTGGTTCTCTGTGGCACAAAATGCACATCCTCGGTGCATCTAATATGGTGTACCAAATAAATACCGTTCATTTTCTTTATTCTTTCATGGGACGTTTGCATCACTCATAGTGCCCATCCCTAATTGCCCTTGAACTGAATGGTTTACTCGGCCATTGCAGAGAGCAGTTAAGAATCAGCTACACTGATGTAGGTCTGGAGTCACTTGCAGGCCAGACCAGATCAGATACATATGGCAGATTTCCTTGGTGGTCATCGTGATGCAGGTTTTTTTAAAAACCACAATCAATGACTGTTGCCATGGTCATCGTGACAAATACTAGTTTTATATTCCAGATTTATTAACTGAATTTGAACCCATGTTCCCAAAGGATTAGCCTGGGCCGACTAATCCAGTGACATTTGCTCTTCAGAAAGTGTGGCTGGTTAGTGAACACCTGCAGAGTAATGAATTAGCACTGAATCACCCAAGGTAAAATACCTACTTCATTCTACTGCTTGTAAATGATGCTCATAGTTGGCTGAAAACGAGCAGTGTTAACACTGTGGTTGGGCCATGATTAAAGAGAACAATGCAAGTTTTATCACTTTATAGGTACATTCAGCACAAAAGGTTCAAAGCTCGTCTACACATCTATTGTGTTTTGCCACTACTGTAGTCAAAAGTTAGACAACATTGATGGAAGGGAGACTAATTCACCAGTCAATGTCAACAATAATGTTGCCACTCAGGATGGTGCTACCCAAGTAAATAAACTGCTGATTTTGTTAGTGGCGTTCTTCCCAGTTCCATGAATGACAAAAGCTATTGATGGGACCACATTGCTTTCATCCTAGGCCAGCTTCTTCGAATAGATGGCAGTCTCTGAGCTCAGTTTAATCCAACGAACACAATATCAGTCAGTGGATGTGGAGAGAATGGTCCTTCTGGTCGGAGAACAAGAGAACTAGGGGTTACTAGTTATAAATAAGCGGTCACTCATTAAGACAGAGGTGAGGAAACATTTTTCCTAAGGGTTGAATGTCTCTGGAATTCTCTTCCTCAAAAGGCAGTGGAAGCAGTCTTTGAATATTTTTAAGGCAGAGTTAGATAGATTCCTTATTTACAAGGGGGTGAAAGGTCATCAGATGTAAGCAAGAATGTAGAGTTGAAGTTACAATCAGATCAAACATGGTTTTATTGAAGGGCAGAGCAGGCTTGAGTGGCCAAGTGGCCTACTCCTAATTTGTGTGTGACAAAAGATGTCAGAGTAAATAACGTAAGAAGTCTCACAACACCAGGTTAAAGTCCAACAGGTTTATTTGGTAGCAAAAAAAGCTTATGGTATTTGCTACCAAATAAACCTGTTGGACTTTAACCTGGTGTTGTGAGACTTCTTACTGTGTTTACCCCAGTCCAATGCCGGCATCTCCACATCAGTAAATAACCACCAGTGGCCCAGCCGTGCTGGCAGCATACTTTTGTCAGTAGCTGCCTTCAAGAATATCGATGCCAGGATACAACCTCAACAAAGACCTGGCTCAGGTCAAAATATAGCTGTGACATGAAGGTACAAAATTGGAAATGTTCCAATCATTTCCGCATACAGTCATAGAATATAGAACAGTACAGCACAGGAACAGGCCCATCAGCCCATGTTGCTTTGCCGAACATGACGCCAAATTAAACTAATCCCTTCTGCCTGCCCTTGCTCCATATTCCTCTATTCCTTGCATATTCATGTGCTTATCTAAAAGCCCCCTAAACACACCTATCGCATCTGCCTCCACCACCACCCCTGGCAGTGCGTTCCAGCCACCTACCACTCTTGTACAAAAAAAACTTGCCCCTCACATCTCCTTTGAACTTTCCTCTCACCCCAAGTGTTGTCCCCGAGTCAAGTTAGTTTATTTATTAGTCACTCGTCGGCTTACATTAACACTGCAATGAAGTTATTGCAAAAATCCCCAAGTCGCCACACTCTGGTGCCTGTTCGGGTACACTGAGGGGGAATTTAGCATGGCCAATGCATCTAATCAGCACATCTTTTGGATCGAGGAAACCCACGCAGACATGGGGAGAATGTGCAAACTTCACACAGGCAGTGACCCAAGCCGGGAATCGAACCCGGGTCCCTGTGAGGCAGTCGTGCTAACCACTGTGCCTCCCCTCAAATCAACTGGTTATCAGCAAAACGGCTTCATAATTGAGAGAAGTGAAGTCCCTTTTCCACATCAACAACGGCTGTGTCAACCTTTGTCTGGTTATGTTCCTGTGATGTGCATTGGGATGATTTTGTTATATCGAAGCTCTATACAAATGACAGTTCTCGTGCAAGGTGATCTGTTAAAATCCCCACTTTGTTTTCTGTTTTGTCTGTAGTCTAATTATAAAAAAAATCTGGTTGTTTGTGGCACTGTCTGGATTGAAGCTGAAATGTCAGCACCATTGTGACCAGACATACCGTGTTTGGGCCCATCACTGCTGCTGTGAAGACTTTTGCCAAGAAATTATGGGAGCAAGGTTCTGGTGACATTTAGAGCAATGGCTGCACCCGCCTTCCTGCTTTCCAATTTAGGCAACCATCCCTCACTGCCAATCAGGCAGCATTTCGTTCACAGATCGCACGGCAATGAACTAACAGTGTTGCAATACAACAGCAGGCTGGAGCTCTTGGCACCTCCAAATCAGCACACTACTTACGTAACTGCAGACAGAGCGATACCGTCTGGTATTTGATTGCACACTTACAAAATCCCCTCGTGCAGAGAGAAAAGCACCACTTCAACACTGAACAAATGCTCCACCCAGCAACGTGGCAGCCTTCCCAGCAGGTCAGATGTGCAGCATCACTCCCACGGTAGCAACGCATAACAAAATATAATGAAGCTAAATGAGTAGAAATTGGATATCTTACCATGCCCTCAAATAGTTTCTCTCAGAATGTGTGTGTACGATTGCTGAGATGCGCAAGTGTACAAGAAAAATGGCAAGATGTCTAAATGTCATTTTCTTTGGTGCACAGCTGTAGCTGAAGTTGTCGCAATGAACAGCAGAGTACGGCACAGTGGTTAGCACTGCTGCCTCACAGCTCCAGGGACCCGGGTTCGATTCCTGGCTTGGGTCACTGACTGTGCAGAGTCTGCATGTTCTCCCCATGCCTGTGTGGGTTTCCTCCCACTGTCCAAAAGACGTGCTGATTAGGTGCATTGGCCATGCTAAATTCTCCCTCAGTGTATCCGAACAGGTGCCCGAGTGTGGCGGCTCGGGGATTTTCACAGTAACTTCATTGCAGTGTTAATGCTATTTGTGACTAATAAGTAATAAATAAACTTTATTTGTAATTACTATCTTCTGAGGGAGGCTAGTTATACAATTAAGTTAGGAACTAGATGCAGGGGTACTCTCCACATGAATAATTGAAACTTTATGGACATATCGGTTGGAGCGATGAGAAACCACAAAGCAGACACAAAGGCATTTAATACCCATATATTATGAAATGTATAATGATGAATGGTACAATCCAGTTATTAAGTGTGAAGGAAATTCCTCGGGATTGAACCTATTTCAGTAATTAAGAGATCTCTTGCACCAAGATGAGATGAGATAAATGTATGACCGGAGAGAAAAGAGACAACAGCGAAATAATACTTAAACCAAACTAACATCCAGCTATGGTAGACAGCTGAATCTAAATGACTAAAGGTGAAGCCTCAACAACTTCCCAAACCGGAATCTATATCCCATATCTCTGCATGGATTCCATTGCTGCTCTACTGTTATACCTTCAAATACAGTACTTGGAGTACTGTGCTCAGTTCTGGTTGCCTCATTACAGGAAGGATGTGGAAATGATTGAAAGGGCGCAGAGGAGATTTACAAGGACGTTGCCTGGATTGAGTGGATTGAGTGGCATGCCTTATGAGGATAGGCTGAGGGAGCTCGGTCTTTTCTCCTTGGAGAGACGTAGGTTGAGAGGAGACCTAATAGAGGTATATAAGATGTTGAGAGGCATAGATCGGGTGGACTCTCAGAGGCTTTTTCCCAGGGTGGAAATGGCTGCTACGAGAGGACACAGGTTTAAGGTGCTGGGTGGTAGGTACAGGGGAAATGTTAGGGGGAAGTTTTTCACACAGAGGGTGGTGGGCGAGTGGAATGGGCTGCCGTCAGTGGTGGTGGAGGCAAACTCAATAGGGTTTTTTAAGAGACTCCTGGATGAGTACATGGGACTTAATAGGATGGAGGGTTATAGGTAGGCCTAACAAGGTAGGGATATATTCAGCACAACTTGTGGGGCCGAAGGGCCTGTTTTGTGCTGTAGTTTTTCTGTTTCTACAAGTATTTTAAATAATGGTTCGATCAAAAGTCAACCCATTCAAATGCAGGTGCACATCTTCTCCTGTCAGCCTGCTCATTTTAAATTTTAAGCTCATTTTTACTTCAATTGTGTATGTTGAGAGATCCTGTCTGGTGCACTTAACTGAACACAACAATGTCAAGGAGCTGGATTATCACTAATCATTAACTGAAGTCCTTAGACTCAACTGAGCTTGTTACACTGACCTATATTGTTAACGGCATTATGCAAAGCCAATCAACTCGGGTGCAATTTTAGACTATTGGCGAGCCCGTCAAGTTTCTTCACAGTATCAGTAGGTTAACACCAGAACCCAGGCACGTTTTGGCAGCATGTTCTCAAAGAGAGTCAAGCACTCACTCAGCGAGTATGTTTTGTTTCTTCAAGCCACACAAAGATGTGCGTGCCTTCCTGCATTTTTCTCCTCACATTTTGTGTTTCTCTTTCAAATTTCCAGCATTGGCAATTTTGATGGTTCCGACAGGAAATTTAACTGCGCTATAGATTCACCTTAGTTTTGAGATCTAATTTCGTGGATATATGCTACTGCCTGAGTAAATTCACTGATTTGCAACTGAAAAAAAAAATCCAATTCAGCTCGCTTGCACAGTCAAGGTCATCAACTCTGACCAAGCCTGTTCATTATCCTTGATTGCCACAAGTTGCCAATGTAAATGAATATCTCTACTAAAACTAATAAGATAAAATTAAAGCACATTAACATGCAAGCTGAGAACACCCAGCTCCACATCAGCACCACCACGCTCAGTCCCTCCATTGTCCAAGCTGCTGATCTGATACTGGATTAGCAGAGACTTCCTCCAATTAAATATTACGACGATTGAAGCCATTGTCATTGATCTCTGCCACAGATTCTATTCCTTGGCCTGGCAACTATCGGAGGCTGAACCAGAATGTTCACAGCTTCAATGTGGGGGCACGGTGGCACAGCTGCCTCATAGCGCCAGGGAGCAGAGTTTGATTCCTGGCTTGGGTCACTGTCTGTGCGGAGTCTGCACATTCTCCCCATGTCTGCGTGGGTTTCCTCTGTGCGCTCCGGTTTTCTCCCACAGTCCGAAAGACGTGCTGGTTAGGTGCATTGGCCATGCTAAATCCTCCCTCGGTGTACTTCAACAGACGTCGAAGTGTGGCGACGAGGGGATTTTCACAGTAACTTCATTGTAGTGTGAATGTAAGCCTACTTGTGGCACTAAATAAATAAACTTGACCAATGTCATATCTGACCCTCAGCTGAGTTTGCAAGCACAATGTGTACCATCATTTGGACAGTCCAATTCCAACCTCCACAGCACCATCCATCTTCGACTCATCTGATGAAACCCTCATCCATGTCCTTATTACCTCCAGCCTCGACTATTTTAATGTATTCCTGGCCAGCCATCTTCTACCTCCCAAGTGTTGAGGTTATCCAAAACTTCGCTGCTCGTATCTCAATTTGCATCAAATGCAACTGAAAAAAAAAATCAAATTCAGCTCGCTTGCACAGTCAAGGTCAGCAACTCTTGACCCAGCCAGTTCTTAATTCTTGTCTGCCACAAGTATCCAAAGTAATCCCTGTGCTCTGTTATTGCTGTGCCCACTGACCTACGCTGGCTTCTATCGAAACAACACTTTGGTTTTAAAATTCTCATCTTGTTTTCAAATCCCTCCATGTTTTTGTAATCTCTTCCAGACCCACAAATTTCCAAGATATCTCTATTTCTTGTCTCTTGAGCATCCCTGATTTTAATCACTTCACCATATCTTCATATGCTTTGGTCCCAAGCTCTGGAAACCCATCTATAAGCCTGTCCTCCTCTGCACCTCCTTTAAGACACTCCTTAAAACCTCTTTCTTTGATCAAGCTGTAATATCTCTTCACGTGGCTCAATGTCACATTTGTTTAGTGAGTGGCACAGTGGTTAGCATTGCTCCCTCAGTGTCAGGGACCCAGGTTCAATTCCTGACTTGGGTCACTGTGTGTGCGGAGACATTCTCCCCGTGTCTGCATGGATTTCCTCCAGGTGCTCCAGTTTCCTCCCACAGTCCGAAAGACACGTTGGTTCGGTGCATTGGCCATGCTAAATCCTCCCTCAACAGACGTCAAAGTGTGGCGACTTGGGGATTTTCACAGTAACTTCATTGCAGTGTTAATGTATGCCTACTTGTGACAATAATAAATAAACTTAATGCTCCTGTAAACCGCCTTGGAACATTTGACTGCATTAAAGGCACTATAACAAGAACAATACCCTGTATTTATAAAGTCTAATTGAATTACATCCACCTTGCAGGAACATGACTCTGATGGACCAGGTACAGGAGGGAGCACAAACGACTACTATTCATATTTAGCCTCGGCAACAAGCATTCTTACCCAAGACTGAGAGTGAATATTCCTCCGGGAATGTGCACAGAAACAGGAAAAAAGGTTGCATGGTAGTAGCTGATTTTTCTAGTCTCATTATTGGAGCACTGATATCAGTTTGAATGGCCCTGCATGCTGAGATCAGTTATCAAAATACAGACTGGGGATTACATCTGGGGCCTTCTCTATTTGTTTAGCTCAGCGACCCATCCTTGGAAGTTCCCTTTGAAGCAAAGACTGGGCTGTGTGAACAACCACTGCACCTCACCTTGGAGCATTGAAGTGAAGGCAGAGTTAACGCACCAGATCATGTCACACAATGTTATGATAAAAGTTAGCCTCTAATAACCTCAAACCTCTCAAGCTGCAAAAGGGAGGATTGCCTGCGGCATACAAACAATGATCCAGCGGATAACATCACAGACAACAGCTGACTGTATACAGAGAATAGAGATGCAACATTCCTGATCATTCTGATAACAGCAGACTCCAGATAAGCACCTCTGACCACAGCATACATTCCAATGTAGCTAAATCATTTCCCATTCACCCGTCCTTTACACAATTCCTGATGCACAGACAAATGTTTCAATGAACAAACTTGATCCAAAAAGTCAAGTTCAAGTTTATTTATTAATGTCGTAAGTCGGCTTACATTAATGCAATGAAGTCACTGTGAAAATCCCCTAGTCGCCACACTCCGGCGCCTGTTCGAGTACACCGAGGGACAATTTAGCATGGCCAACGCACCTAACCAGCACGTCTTTTAAACTGTGGGAGGAAACTGGAGCGCCCGGAGGAAACCCAAGCAAACACGGGAGAACATGCAGACTCGATACAGACAGTGACTCAAGTCAGGAATCGACCCATTGTAAAGCAACAGTACTAACCACTGCTAACCCCTTTTGGGTTCCCCATCATGTCAACAGCCAATCTCTTCCTGTACATTCTCTCTGCCAGTTGTATGTTCCTCATCACTTCTCCATTTTAATACCTGGCCTTGGAAATGTACTCTCCAACAGCACAATTATGCAGCAATTTTATCTGAGGAGAGAAACAGGAATTTCCATCCACATAGCTTCAAATATCATATAATGGTGGGCTACTCTTGAATAAACACCTAGTGTAGCTTTCCTGCAAGTCATCAGGCAGTTTTGAATTATTGCAGTTCAAGTCTCAACACTTATGTATTGCAAAACAAAGTAGCAAAGGTGCATTCCTGAATTCTTTGCCAATGGACAAATTCAAAGTAAGTAACTGATAACACCATCACAAAAGCAATCAGTTACAATTGCTACCCCCACTACTGAGCAGCAAAATGGTACTCTCAGACTATAACCTCTCACCTGATTTGTGTGGAATTCTTAGATTCAATGATGAGGAATAAGCAATATTTCTCTTTACCTGCTCATAGGACGTGGGCATTTTTGCCTCAGCCAGCATTTATTAGCCATCCTTAATTGGCCGTGAGGTGGTGATCGTAAACCACCTTCTGGAATGGCTGCAGTCCAGAAGACAATAAAGACCATAGGATGCAGGGGCAGAGGTAGGCCATTCAGCCCATCGCATGTGCGTTCTGCCATTCAATGAGATGATGTCTGATATAAAAACCCTTAACTCGACTTTCCTGCTTTATCCCCATAACTCGCGATTCCCGTGAAAATCTGTGTCCCAATCCAGGTTCTACTGCCCTTTGCGGTTAAGAACTCCACAGACTCAGAAGAAATTCCCCCACATCTCTGTCTTAGTGGATCTACTCAGATTGTGCCCTCTGGTCCTAGACTCTCCCACAAGGGCAAACCACCTCAGCATCTAACCTGTCAAGCCCAGTCACAATCCTACATGTCTCAACATGTGGTGTAGCTTGTTTGGGACCAGTGCAGAAACTCCTAGCTATATTATTAAATTAACCTAGACCCCCAACTTTTTTTGATTTTGGCAATAGTGTGAGCACAAGATGTTTCACCCCAGGTGTGATTCTATTGACTCACTAGGAAGCTTTTATAAAACCAAACTTTAACAAGAAAGTCAACATATAACAAAAATCAACATCGGGAGGGGAATTCCATGAAGCTCTGCATTCATTCATCTCAGTCAATCTGAAAATGGCTGAGTAAACTGCTTTCACTTGGAGCACTTCGCTCTTTGTTGTTGTTTATATCACTCATCTTTGTTCAAACCACATGCACCCAGTCAACTTTCCCCTTCGGTCTCTGATATGTTTGAAGGTACCGAGAAAGAACATCTGAAGAAGTTGCCTAGTTGCGAAGCAGAATAAAATGTTTTTTTCCCCCCAAATCGAGGACTGGGTGCAGCTGTAAAGATGAGGAAGAGCAGTGCTAGGAAAATCGCACCGCTTGAAAACTTTGCTGATGTGATGCTTCTCAAATTCCACTCCAGGGACCAGTGTCAAGCAATTTCAAAACATGAATTAAGGCAGAACTGAGCAGCAGTTTGAATCAGGAAACTATTCACAAAACAAAAGAGGTTAGAGAGATCCAACATATTGTAGAAGGTTTTTGACATGCATACGGCCATACTTCTCAAAGGGCGGGGCACAGCCAGATTGGAGCACAGCCAGACAACTCAAGGCCATTATTGTTAATTCAGAGATCAAAAAGATACAGAATTCAATATGGTAAATTCCAATTACCCATCTCATTGACATCTCAAGTGTACTAGCTTAATGACAAACCTGATCTCATAGAGTCATAGAGGTTTACAGCACGGAAACAGGCCCTTCGGCCCAACTTGTCCATGCCGCCCTTTTTTTAAACGCCTAAAATAATAGTTGAAGAACCCCTGAAAATAATAGTTGAAGAACTTCCATGAGAAATCCTGGAGGATCTCCATTACTCAGCAAAAGAGTCAGATATACAAAACTAGGCAATTTCGAGACCCATACAGCATTTCCTGGTCATGAACAAATTGATACTTCAGGGTTGTACAGCGTGGTGGGAAGAACAGTCAACATAACACCCAATGTTGAGAGAGAGAGACGGAGGTCATGCTGCAACTGTACAGGGTACTGATGAGGCCGCACCTAGACGACTGTGTACAATTTTGGTCCCCTTATTTAAGAAAGGATATATTAGCTTTGGAGGGGGTACAGAGAAGATTCACCAGGTTGATTCCGGAGATGAGGGGGTTAGCTTATGAGGAGAGATTGAGTAGATTGGGCCTGTACTCATTGGAGTTGAGAAGGTTGAGGGGAGATCTTATAGAGACATATAAGATAATGAAGGGGCTAGACAGGGTAGAAGCAGCGAGGTTATTTCCACTTACAATGGAAACAAGAACTAGGGGGCATAGCCTCAAAATACGGGGGAATCAATTTAGAATAGAGTTGAGGAGGAACTTCTTCTCCCAGCGGGTACTGAATCTTTGGAATTGTCTGCCCAATGAAGCAGTCGAGGCTACCTCGCTAAATGTGTTTAAGTCACAGATAGATTTTTAACCATTAAGGGAATTAAGGGTTATGGGGAGCGGGCGGGTAAGTGGAACTGAACCCACTATAAGATCAGCCATGATCTTAGTGAATGGCGGAGCAGGCTTGAGGGGCTAGATGGCCTACTCCTGCTCCTATTTCTTATGTTCTTATGTTCACAGGCGTAATTACAAATCATAGTATCTACAGTAAGGACAATGTGAAAGTCTCCAAGGATGAACTTGTCTGGATTAACTGAAACAGGCAGCATGGATTATTAGAGGTCAAACTTGAGGAGATAACATGGTAGATATGGAAAATATAGCTGGTATAATGGACATGCTTCAGAAAGCATATTGTGAACGGAAGAGAATCTTTGTGTGTTTGGGCCAATATTTATCACTGGAAAAAAGCGATTTGGTCACTTTCTCATTGCAGTTTGTGAAATCAGATGGCTGCCATATATCCTACATTAAAAAAATTACCTGTTTGGTCATTTAATTTATTATTGTCACATGTATTGGGATACAGTATTGTTTCTTGCATGCTATACAGACAAAACATACCGTTCATAGAGTACATAGGGGAGAAGGAAAGGAGAGGGTGCAGAATAGTGTGTTGCAGTTACACATAGGGTAAAGAAAAACATCAGCTTAATACATAGTAGGACCATTCAAAAGTCTGATGGCAGCAGAGAAGAAGCCATTCTTGAATCGGTTGGTACGCAACCTCAGACTTTTGTACCTTTTTCCTGACAGAAGAAGGTGGAAGAGAGCACGTCTGGGTGCGCAGGGTCCTTCGTAATGAAATTGCCCCTTAGTGTGAGGGGGATAAGCAGGGCAAATATGAGGTGTTACGGGGATAGGGCCTGGGTGGGTTTGTTGTCAGTGTAAGCTCAATGGCCGGATGGCCTCCTTCTGCACTGTGGGATTCAATCTATGACTTTTCTGATTTACAATAGTAGGTATTACACCAGGGAGTGCTTGTACTGCTGGAACCACCACTGGAATGTCTTTGGTGAGGGTAAGCAACCCAAAACTGTTTTTTCCATTGTGAAATTCTCAACATTAAACTTTGCCAGGCCACCATTTGGATTGCAATTGGTGTCGTGGCTGAAGTCTCTAACTTTATAACAGATGGTTACAGAACACAGATACTCTGGCATTTATCAGAAATGGAGCAACTTGGAAGTCCAAAACATTTGCATCAAACAGCAAATTCAAATGGCTACCATGTTCAGAATAGTTTGATAAATTTTCTTTGCAGGGAAGTGGAGCAGTCAGATGAGCAGTCTGAAGACATTTCACCAGCCAACTCTGAATATTGCCATATAATGTTTGTGGGACGGGCAACAGTTCAACATTAAATGGTCTACCATCAATCGATGTATAAAGGAAAACAACACAGAAGACTGAGCAATGCCTTGCACAGAATCTATGAATGTAATTTTTTCCAGTTATTACTGACACGGCAAATAGGAACCAATGTGCAGGGAAATATTTCTGAAAATAATTAATGTCAAACCACTACTATAAGTGATCATTTTATTAAAACTTCATATAGTATACGGCACACTGAAGTATAATTATTTTAGGCTGCAATACACCATGTTAACATTTCATTTTTCTCTCAATGATAAATTTAGATGAGGGAATGAAAAGTCTACTGAATTTTTATAGGCCGTTGTAAGTATGATGAAAACACTGTACCAGAGGCCAATCAATATTCAATCCTCTTTGGCAGTTAGACTGATGTACGGTCAAACAATTTATCGAAAGCTGAAACAGTTGTACAATTATTGTTCATACATGGATTAGCCACGGTAAATTAGTGGGGTTGCAGACTCTATGGGCCAAATGGCTTCCTTCTGCACGAGGGATACAATGGATTCTATGGAAACACAACTGATTTTAATTCTATTGATGAATGCTCTAACCATGTCAGCTGAAGTTTGGCCTCCAAAGGTTTACATCCACAGACTTGAGCACCATAATCTCGATCCCTTCGGTTCTCACTGTTGGAAGTAAAAGATCCCATGGCATGATTTGAAGATGGGTTCACTCAGCCTCCTAGCCAAGATTTAACTTTGAACCAACATCTAAAAGCAAATGATCTGGTTATTTATTTTAATGCTGCTTGTGGGACCTAGCTGTGTGTAGACAGACGACCATGTTTCCAACATAGCATTGACTACTCTTCAGAATTACTTCTTTGTCCCAAAAAGCTTGACAGCCAAACGGAGGTTGTGAAAGACACCAAATAAACATCACGTTTCACTTAACCGTGACTTTTCAAAAACTAAAATCTCAAGTTATTGCTCTTGAACAGAAGGCTAAGTGAAGTATTTTGTTTCCTGTTACATCAATTCACATTGAGGTATTTGCTTATAAGTTTAACAAAGGCACGACATAACTTAGTTGCTGCCTTAAGATCCATTACACATTTGGAATATAAAGTGAGGTAAAATTGGACTTGTAATGCTGTTGTGGAGTATTGTCACGCAGTATAACAATCCCACCTAGTAGGCATCTTTTCCTAAAGGATACAGGCATTTCCATCTTTGGAAAACTATAAAGAATTAGGTAAAATTCAGTGAAAGCCGAGTTGGCCTAACAATGCTCAGATGTGGCGCTAAATTACTCCCACCGTAACTGTGCAGCATTTGACACCATCTGATCTTGTGCTGGAAGCTACATAGCAGTATAGAATCCCTACAGTACAGGAGGCGGCCATTTGGCCCATCGAGTCTGTACCAACCACAATCCCACCCAGGCCTTATTCCCGTAACTCTCATTTATCCCACTGATCCCCCTGACACGAGGGTCAATTTAGCATGGCCAATCAATCAATCTAACCCGCACATCTTTGGGCTGTGGGAGGAAACCGGAGCACCCGGAGGAAACCCACACAAACACGGGGAGAACGTGCAAACTCCACACAGACAGTGACCCGAGGCCGGAATTGAACCTGGGTCCCTGGCGCTGTGAGGCGGCAATGCTAACCACTGTGCCGCCCCTAAAAAACAACAACACACTGCAACACATCCACAACATTTCTTCGTGGTTCGTGATTATTTATTTCCAAGCCTGAAGATTCCCAAAGTTACGAAACCAGCACCTCATCTGAAACCAAACTCTAGGTGGGTGGCACCATTAGAGCTGACTAATGGAGAACCAGATATTTTTGTTGTTCGAGTATTGGGGATCCACATGCATCTATCACAACCATAAGGTGCATCTTAAAATTACAAACTACGTGTTGACCCTTTAAATTCCAGGCGATGATGAGGTTGAGGGCGCCAAATGCAAAACAGTGAAATTTGGATCTTCATAGATGCAAAGTAACCAAATGCACATTACCGTGATAACAAAGTGATAGCTTGATTCATTAGCAGTGAACACTATAGAGCTCGCGATTGCCAAACCAACTTCTAAATGCTTTCTCCACCCCCACCTTAAACCTCTGGAGTTGCCCCACAGTCTGGAAAAAAAGCAGATTTTAATCAAGACTTGGTCAGAGGTAGGTTTTAATGAGGGTCTTAAAAGACAGAGGGAGATATAGGGATGGGGGAGGGAATTCCAGAGCATGGGGCTTTGGCAGATTTAGGCGTAGCTGCCATTGACAGGAGAATACAAGAGGCTGGAGTCAAAGGAACACACGCAGAGGGCGGTGAGTGCCTGGAACGAGCTGCCAGAGGCAGTAAGAGAGGCGGGTACAATTTTGTCTTTTAAAAAGCATTTAGAGAGTTACATGGGTGTCGAAGGATATGGGCCAAATGGAGGCAATTGGGACTAGCTTAGTGATAAAAACTGGGCGGCATGGACAAGTTGGGCCGAAGGGCCTGTTGCCATGCCGTAAACCTCTGACTCAATGAATGGAGGGAACACAAAGCTAGGAATCCGAGATACAAGACTTCTGGGGACAGGAAACTAATATGGATAGAGGCAACGGCCAAGACAGATATGGCACTGAATAGAACATTAGCAGACGATTTTTGCATGAGCAGAAGGTTACCGAGGATATATGAGGCTGGCCAAGACAAAATAGAAACAGTCAGTTCCGAAGTTCAAAGAACAAGAAATTTAAGGATTTGAAGGCCAATGGGCTGAATGTGGTCGGGGCAAAGGTGGGAAAAGTTAGAGGTGAAGTAAATGATCTTTGTCACGAGGAGAACGTGGCGTTGGAAAGTGCAGTCTCGGGTCAAATAGCCCAGTGAAATTGCAAACTGTTTGGCTCAGTCTGAGGTACTGGCAGGGGAGAGGGACTGGAGTCAAGCCACATGAACAAGGAACTTGTGGCAGAAGCCCAAGATGATAGCTTTGGTTTTCCTAATAATTAGTTGGGTGTAAAGGAGGGACACTCCAGAGGTGAATGTGCTGGGGTAGGGTGGGAAACCATTGCAAGATATGCTCCAATAACGATCAAAGTAAAGTATAGTTACCTAGAACAAGTCATTCACAAGCTTACCCAAGAGCTGGATGACCTGGGCCTAGCCAAGGAGTGTCAGTAGGATATCCTAAATACACACCATCTAGAATGGCTCAATGGACAGTGATTAGGAGCAAAGACCCAGTTTACTTTTGTTCTCCAATTACCTACGAACTGCCACAGTACTTCAAAAAGTAACTTATGGGCTGTGATAAAATGTGTTGGAATTTCCTGAGGGCATGATAACGAAAAATAAATGCAAGTGCTTTTCTTTTCTCTTTGGAGCGTAACACCTCTGGCCAACTTCAGTGCCTTCAGAACTGCCCAAAACAAAATGATTTTAATATGTAATACACACTTTGTCATCCAATATATTGCTGCTTTTTTCTCATCTTCTTTCGCACAAGCAAACCTGGCCTAAAATAAACCACATTGGCAACGTGCCCCATGCTAGTCGTGATAATTGAAAACAAATTCTTCAAGAGAGAGAGGGATGTGTCAGCACAAATTCTGGAGGAGGTTTTATTCACAGTGGGAGAAAATATCAGTAGACAGACCGAAGACCTACTCAACTCCTCAATGCTTACGTTTGAGTCACAGCAGCGCCGTGGGAGATTGGTTCGAGGAGGAGGAACCCACGTAATCCGAAGGAGGAATACCATTAAGTATGCACACATTTGCAGGAGTAAGTTTCGGATAATGAACCATTGTTTCTTAAAAACCTGTAGAAGTGGATTGCTGCTGAAATACTTTTATATTGAATCATTCCGAGTGTGAAAGTACTTGCCATTGTTTGCAGAGATTACAAAAAGGTCACTTTCCTAATGCACCACCTAATGTCAAGCACATAAAAGTCCTATACGTATATAGAAAAATAGGTGTGCATCACGACACATTTTATGAATAGAACGTCGGAGAGATTTTCAGCAGTCAACATGTTTATTTCGGATCGAGGAACTTCAAGTTTCTAGATGTCCAGATCACCAACGATCTGCCCTGGTCCCTCCACGCTGATGCTATAGTTAAGAAAGCCCACCAAAGCCTCTACTTTCTCAAATGGTTAAGGAAATTCGTCATGTCCGCTACAACTCGCACTACTTTTTTTTAAACACATGCACCATAGAAAGCATCCTTTCCAGTTGCATCACAGCTTGGTATGGTCCCTGCTCTGATCAAGACCCCAAGAAACTACAAAGAGTTGTGAACGTAGCCCAGTCCATCACGCAAACCAGCCTCCTATCCATTGACTCCATCTACACTTCCCGCTACCTCGGAAAAGCAGCCAACACAATCGAGGACCCCATGCACCCGGGACACACTCTTCCACCTTCTTCTGTCAGAAAAAAGATACAAAAGTCTGAGAACACGTACCAACTGACTCAAGGACAGCTTTCCAGACTTTTGAATGGTCTATCACATATTAAGCTGATCTTTCTCTTCTCCTTATCAGTAACTGCAACACAATATTCTGCATCCTATCCTTTCCTTCTCCCCTATGTACTCTATGAACTGTTACATTTTGTCAATATAACTCACAAGAAACAATAGCTTTCACTGTATCCCAATTCATGACAATAATAAATCAATGGAGGTTGTGAATCTGATTATGAATATGGGATTGCCACGACAATTTTGACAATCCATAATACCAAAACATCACTCCTCAAGTGGGAAGCAATACTTAACACATCAACTATTTCTCTTATTTCACTTTTATTTTCCTGATTTTTAAGCCTACTTCCATTCTTTTTTTAATTCATCTCCCCACTGGAGAAGTTCACCGTCACAAGTGTGGAGGCAAACACACTCTTCAAAGTAACACTCAATGAATTGATTCTACCTCCATTAGGAAAAAAGGGGATTCATTTCAATGAAGATGGATCTCGACCATTTTATGGAAGTGGCTTTATCTAGAATACCTCAAAAACCTTAAGCTTCATTGTTACGTTTAAAAATATTTAGCAACATGGAAATGTTAATCACGGTGACACCGACGAGGTTGCGTTCCTCATTTAACATAAAGAAGCAACCGACCATTTTGTGGATTGGATGGGTAAGTACTTTAAAATTCAAGAGCAAAAGAGTGAATAACCCAAGTAGCAGTGAGAATTGAACATCAAAGGAAAGGAGGATTGGAGGATTTCAGATGTGGTCCCTATATTCAAGAAAGGGAACAGGGACAGCCCGGGAAATTACCGACCGGTGAGTCTAACCTCAGTGGTTGGTAAGTTGATGGAGAGGATCCTGAGAGACAGGATTTATGATCATCTAGAGAAGTTTAGTATGATCAAAAGTAGTCAGCACGGCTTTGTCAAGGGCAGGTCGTGCCTTACGAGCCTGGTTGAGTTCTTTGAAAATGTGACCAAACACATTGACGAAGGAAGAGCGGTGGATGTGGTCTATATGGACTTCAGCAAGGCGTTCGATAAGGTCCCCCATGCAAGACTTCTTGAGAAAGTGAGAGGGCATGGGATCCAAGGGGCTGTTGCCTTGTGGATCCAGAACTGGCTTGCCTGCAGAAGGCAGAGAGTGGCTGTGGAGGGGTCTTTCTCTGCATGGAGGTCAGTGACCAGTGGAGTGCCCCAGGGATCTGTTCTGGGACCCTTGCTGTTTGTCATTTTCATAAATGACCTGGATGAGGAAGTGGAGGGATGGGTTGGTAAGTTTGCTGACGACACCAAGGTAGGTGGTGTTGTGGATAGTTTGGAGGGATGTCAGAAGTTGCAGCGAGACATAGATAGAATGCAAGACTGGGCGGAGAAGTGGCAGATGGACTTCAACCCGGATAAGTGTGTAGTGATCCATTTTGGCAGATCCAATGGGATGAAGCAGCAGTATAATATGAAGGGTACCATTCTTAGCAGTGTAGAGGATCAGAAGGACCTTGGGGTCCGGGTCCATAGGACTCTTAAATCGGCCTCGCAGGTGGAGGATGCGGTCAAGAAGGCGTACGGCGTACTAGCCTTCATAAATCGAGGGATTGAGTTTAGGAGTCGGGAGATAATGCTGCAGCTTTATAGGACCCTGGTTAGACCCCACTTGGAGTACTGCGCGCAGTTCTGGTCACCTCATTACAGGAAAGGTGTTGAAGCCATTGAAAGGGTGCAGAGGAGATTTACAAGGATGTTGCCTGGATTGGGGGGCATGCCTTATGAGGATAGGTTGAGGGAGCTTGGTCTCTTCTCCCTGGAGAGACGAAGGATGAGAGGTGACCTGATAGAGGTTTACAAGATGTTGAGAGGTCTGGATAGGGTAGACTCTCAGAGGCTATTTCCAAGGGCTGAAATGGTTGCTACGAGAGGACACAGGTTTAAGGTGCTGGGGGGTAGGTACAGAGGAGATGTCAGGGGTAGGTTTTTCACTCAGAGGGTGGTGGGTGAGTGGAATCGGCTGACGTCGGTGGTGGTGGAGGCAAACTCGTTGGGGTCTTTTAAGAGACTTCTGGATGAGTACATGGGATTTAATGGGATTGAGGGCTATAGATAGGCCTAGAGGTAGGGATATGATCAGCGCAACTTGTGGGCCGAAGGGCCTGTTTGTGCTGTGGCTTTCTATGTTCTATGTTCTATGAAACTATCCCATGCTATTACAAGTGGACCAACCTTCTTCTTTAAATAACAAGATCCCAGCATCAATGAAAGTGGAGTTAATTGATTCAGAAATGTCCTCACACGCAACCAAGCATCAAGTGAACTGTGTCCAGGAATGGACAACAGTAGTTAGTTAATTTCAAGTGATGTACAGTAGCAACAGTAGAAGGAAGCAAAACCAGTAGTTATGGTTCATAGCAAATGTTCTCAGTAATGATCAGATAGTTCCACTGATCGCAACACTATTTGCTCTTGCAATTGTGTCTTTGCCTATATATGCGTTTGTGAACCCACGTCTCCACTTATCTGATGAAGGAGCAGCGCTCCAAAAGCTCGTGATTTCAAATAAACTTGTTGGACTTTAACTTGGCGTTGTGAGACTTCTTACTGTGTCCAACGCCAGCATCTCCACATTATTTTCTTTCAAAACTGCTCTGGATCATTTGTTTAAGCTATTGCTGACACATAACAGGCTGCTGTCCAATGATGTTCAGCCCTGTGGTTTTGCAAGGAAGACAATAATGTGGACTCTGTTTTGCTGGGGAAGTTAGGGATAAAAATACACGGGTAAACAATTTGCAAGTGGCACAATTTTTAATTATTCATTCATGTGGCATGGGCGTCACTGGCTGGTCAGCATTTATTGCCCATCGCTGGTTGCCCGAGGGCAGTTGAGAGTCAACTACATTGCTGTGGCTCTGGAGTCACAGGTAGGCCAGACCAGGTAAGGACAGCACATTTTCTTCACTAAAGGACATTAGTGAACCAGATTGGTTTTTCCAACAATGGTTTCATGGTCATCAGTAGATTCTTAATTGCAGAGTTTTTTTTAAATTTGAATTTAAAATCCACTAACTGCCATGGTGTGATTCGAACCCGGGTCCCCAGAACATTAGCTGAGTTGCTGGAATAATAGTCTCGCGATAACACCACGAGGCCATCGCCTTCTCCATTGCCTTAGCAGATTACAAGGTTGCAACACATTTTGGAGCTTTGGATGAAGTTATTAACTGAGTAAGAAGAGGGAATTGATAATTGCCTCGATAACTCCATTTGTCGGGAATTAACTCCGTGTTCCTATTCCAGACCCCAGCCTACTAACCCCTGCTGGAAATGTTCCACCACTAAATTACCTCAGTTACAACAATGCCTTTTGCCTTTACCTTCCTCGCTTTGGACACAAGTAGCTGCTGATACTGGTCCTCAAGGTTCACACATAAACAACAACTACTTGGAACTGTCCAAACATAATTGCATTCAGGATATTGGGGTGGAGGGGGAGAAATGTCTGAACTTAAAAAAACTGAATGCAGAACCGGAGAAATTCAGCCCATCTCAATCCTTCGCAGGTTATAGCCAGACTGTTCGTTTTCTGCAAACTATCCAGGTTATCACATTTCTGTAATCTTTTTTCAAACTCCCTTGTTTGAGATTTTCCTGCAATTCGTATTCTTTCACTATTGTGTGCTGGCATCAATCTGACTTAGCCCACAAGCTTCAGATGGTGCTGTCAGGGCAGGATAATAATGGATTCAACCAGTCAGAGGTGAAGGTTGTGTCAAGAAATTAGATAACCTTCCTGCATTAGTTATGTGCTAGCTAGCTTCTTAACACAACATGAACCTGGAAGTGCAACATAACCTTCACAGCAGTAATTTCATGAGAGCTAGCAGATATACTGGCAGCACAGTTCGCGAGCACTGCTGCCTCACAGCGACAGGGACCCACATTCAATTCCAGCCTTGGGTGACTGTCTGTGTGGAGTTTGCATGTTCTCCCTGTCTGCGTGGGTTTCCTCCGGTTGCTCCAGTTTCCTCGCATACTCCAAAGATGTGCGGGTTAGGTCGGTTGGCCATGCTAAATTGCCTTAGCGTCAGGGGGACTAACAGGGTAAATATGCAGGGTTACGGGCTTAGGCCTGGGTGGTATAGTTGTTGGTGCAGAGTCAATGGGCTGAATGTCCTCTTTTTGCACTGTAAGGATTCTATGATGCTATGATATGCAAACAGTTAACCAATCCCAATTTTGCTCTTTGACTGTTAAGTAACGATATACTATGTGCCAGATTAATTGTTATCTTCAGTCTTTTTTGTTCAACTCTATCTACTATATACGGTACACAGTAACTGGATTCCACTATCCTTGTAACCTGGTCCAGTATACAATTCTAACTCGAGAGCCAACTCCAGTTCTCCATTTCAGTTTCTCTTCTGTTCCTTGCAAGGCTATCTATAATACATGAAAAATCCCAGGTCTTTTACAATTCCTGTCAACATTTTTTGCTATAAATTCCTATGTCTGCAGTTCAAATAAAAATTGTCAGGTAAACTCAATGCAATTATGTTCTCTCTCCAGTGCCTTGAGAGGCATAAGGGACATGGGCAGTCCCACAACTGTGGACATAGATGTGTATAAGAGATAGAAAAAGTACAGGATGCATGATTTTAAAATGGGAAGACTAAATTATGTTTGCCTGCACTTGCCCAATGCCCCACCATGTACCATGTCTCAGCTGAAGATTACACTTCGACAGGGTGCCATTAAGACCATTAAGAAAAAAATAGGAGCACATTGTAAGATTTTGATAATACTACTAATTTTTAGGATTTTTTGTTGGTCTGTAATATCAATGGATTTTACTGTTAACCACTTCTTTGACTCTGGGTACACTTCCCGCTGCCTCGACAACACAGTCAGCATAATTAAGGACCCCAACCACCCTGGACGTTCTCTCTTCCACCTCTTCCATCGGGAAAATGATACAAAAATCTGAGGTCATGTACCAACCGACTCAAGAACAGCTTCTTCCCTGCTGCCGTCAGACTTTTGAATGTATCTACCTTGCATGAAGTTGATCTTTTTCTACATCCGAGCAATGTCTGTGACACTACATTCTGCACTCTCCCGTTTCCTTCTCTATGACTGGTATGCTTTGATTGTATAGCGCGCAAGAAACAATACTTTTCACTGAATGCTAATACACGTGACAACAATAAATCAAATCAGTTCAGTTTGAATTTCTGCTACTGAGACAATGGACAATCAGAGTAATTGGGGATACTTTACAGGGTGGCAGTAGTCGTTTGTGAAAATGGTTTTCCGACTTTAAGTTGCCTGAGAGTCTGGATTCAGCAGGTCTACGTCTGAAGAAATGGCTAAAAAGTAGCCTGAACTCACACCGGCGAGATTCTCCAGCCCCACTGGCAGCGCACCCCCTCTTGCTGTGGCATGTGACACCAATGGGAAATCCCATTGACGGTGGCGGGATCAGAGAATCCCGCCACCAGTGAACAGTGCCCCACCTTCTGCCGCCAAGAAATGCACGCTGGGAGGCTGAGAATTCCTCTCCTGCCACCCCCATCTTCAAGCAAAACCCATGCATTGATTTAATTGATTAACTTTATCTGGAGGGCAGAACATCTGTTTGAGGAAGCTTGTATTTTCTGACATTGTGGTCGGAAAGTGTTATTAACATTTGTGCTGCACAGCTTTGGTTCGGTGGGCCTTGGGTTACATTTGTGTGTTACTGCTCTGCCTCCAAAGGATGCAGCATTTGTCTGCAAAGGAAGTCCGAAGAAAACAAGGAATGTAAATTTGTCTTTAGTCTACATGGCTATAGTAACAGAGGTAGCATGATGAGGTGATTCATACCTTAAGCCAATGGACGACGTGAATTTAGGCCATTTCCATATAAGGGATACTGCAATAATGAGAAGTGGTGATAAGAGTTGGAAAATCGGAATCTTTGTTAGTAGTGTTACCATGGCTCCTGGAGTATGTTTCTTCTGGACACAGTTCAACATTACTTCAGCGATTAAAGAGGAGAAAGGACATCACTGTGCTGGCAACACTCAAGGAATCTTAAGAACTTGAGGGATAGGGAACTTGCATGTTGTCTTCACTGTTTTAAGTTTATGTGTATCCTGTTTAATAAATTCTACTCGATTCATAAATACTAGTTATTCGTACTTTGTGAGGTAAGCACAACTGAGGACCCTAGTGCAGGAAATTAAGAATTCGGGATAAAGATTTTAATTAGCAGGGTTTTAACACCTTGAAACCCTAAAATCTTACAACATGGCAGTGAAGACAACCTATTGGTTTGATAAGGAAGTGGTTCAGCGATCGGAGACAGAGAGTACGGATAATGGATAAGTACTCAGATCGTCATGAGTGGTGCCCCTCGGGGGTCTGTATTGTGTCACAGCTTTTCACCATATCTATAAATGATCTTGACGAAGGTTTGAAGAGCCATTTATCTAAGGTACTGAGTGCTGCTCAATAATTACATTACATTTACACATTTCAAACTTTAATCATTTTCCTTTATCCATAGTACCTTTTCTTCTATTGCAGTAAAAAAGTCCAGACATCTCCATCTCTTCAGCGAGACATGAAATATATTCTTCCAGATTGGCAATTAAGTTTATTTATTAGTGTCACAAGTAGGCTTACGTTAACATTGCAGTGAAGTTGCTGTGAAAATCCCCTAGCTGCCACACTCCGGTGTCTGTTCGGGTACACTGAGGGAGAATCTAGCATGGCCAATGCGCCTAACCAGCATGTCTTTCAGACTGTGGGAGGAAACTAGAACACCCAGGGGAAACCTGCACAGACATGGGGAGACAGACTGTGACTCAAGCCGGGAATCGAACCTGGGTCCCTGGAGCTGTGGGGGCAGCAGTGTTAACCACTGTGCCACCCAATTAATACATTCTCCACTTCTGCTCGGCTTCACAAACTTGTGCATGCTCCCTCAGTTGTATTACTCGGGTCTTTCTCGGTTTTGCAGTACTAGTTTGCAATGGTCCTACAGTCTCAAAGTTGGTGCTGACAGAACTCGGTAACTCTTCTCAAATACATTAAGCATAGACTTATGGTTTCCTCTTAAATTCTTCCACTTGAACTCATCCCTGTATTTTCCTCACATTTCAATCAGGAGTTCCCAGGAGCTATCTCACCTCTCGCACTGCTCCTCCTTCATGACAACATTCGACTCCATGATATCCATCCCTACCCATTCTTCTGTTCATGATTCCACTTTACAAGTTTCAAATTACAATCCCTCAGTACTCAATAAACTTTGACCCTCTGGCTGTACAGTAGTTAAACACATTTTGGCATGCACCATGTCCTTAAATAGGACAGCAAAATACATTTATTTTAATTATTTGAAGACTTGGTTCTTCATTTCTTACATGGTTCTCTGAATGCTTCTATCCACTGATATTCTTAGGCACCTCACTTCCTTCTCTGACACCAAGTGGATTCCTGTATCATCTCCACTGATAAATCTTCCTCCACAAATCCCAAATGCGCTTCCATCTCAATCACATTGAATTGTAATTGCCGACTCATCAACTCGATTCATTTTTCCTCCAACACCTCAAAATTGTGGAACTTTAATTTGGGCGGCGCGGTGGCACAGTGGTTGGCACTGCTGCCTCACAGCACCAGGGACCCGGGATCAATTCCAGCCTCGGGTGACTGTGTGGAGTTTGCACATTCATCTCGTCTCTGCGTTGGTTTCCTCCGGGTGTTCTGGTTACCTCCCACAGTCCAAAGATGCGCGGGTTAGGATGATTGGCCATGCTAAATTGGCCCTTTGTGTCAGGGGGATTAGCAGGGTAAATGCGAGAGGTTATGGGAATAGGGCCTGGGTGGGATTGTGTTCGATGCGGACTCGATGGGCCGAATGGCCCTCTTCTGCAATGTAGGGATTCTATGATAATCTCATCTCCCTTTCATAATCTGCAGGCTTTTAAAGTCCAAGTTTAACGCAACCTAAATAATTATTGCTCGATTTACTTGGGTTTTGCTCCCCCTTCCTCCCATAACCTTAACTTCGCTCATAACTGTCCTTCACGATGGTTTCTTGAACAAACCTTTTCATTAAAAAGGTTCGAGGACAATAGAGAAAGATATCAAAGTTCTTAGAATTTGTTTCTCATGTTTGAAAATAAGCATTACCATGAAATATAAATCAAGATCCAATGGACATGGTGTTCGATATCTTAAGGTTTGACGTGAAAACCATTTCTGTTCTATAGCAACCACAGATTTTTTTCATTGGATGTATTGGATTTTTGAATTCCCTGTTGCATTCCACTTCCAAATACATTTGCTGAATTCCTGTGTACAACTCACCTTTCTCTCACGAGAGTTAAAAGTACATTATCCGATACAGTTTGCAAAAGGAATAAATTCACCCTCCCTCCCCAACAGCCCACATCTGGACCCATTTACTGAATAATGCACAAGGTTAAAAGCATAAGTAGACAATTAGTCACGGAGCTGCCTTGATCAAGCTATTAATAATCTATTGATTTTAAAGGACATTGAATCATAAAGTCAACTAAGAAAAATCCAAAAAAAAAGTCAAATACATTCAAAATCTATAACAATTCACTTCAGTAACCAGAGGCTATTCTCAAGATCCATTTTTCCACAAGGCCTGATCCCAGTTGGTCTCAACTATTTAATTACGCCGATCTTATTTCAAGCGATACTCTGGAGATCTTATCCACCATCTGTTAGTCTTACTTTAAATTACAGCTTTACGAGCGATTGAAGGGTGTAGCTAAGCCTCACGTTCAGCATCTGTGCGAGCGCCTTTTGCTTCACATGGGCCTTAAATTGTTGGTGCAAATCCAGTCAATGCCCTGTGTGACTCCAGGGTCTAAGCAGCGCAATTCTCCCTGTAGGGATTTGCTGTACTCTGCTTCAATTTCACACCACGTAAAATGAATATCCAATGTGGTCTCATGCATTAGGCATCCAGGGTGATTCATTACACCTCCGCAATACTTTTTAAATCGACCTTTCAACAAATTAAATGGTTAAAGAGCACTCCTCTACTATCTAAATACTTAAAATTCTTACCTTTGGGAGATAGTTTTCCTAAATGTAGTAATTACAGCACACAATCAGATCACTTGGCCCAAAAGTCCTATGCACCCGATAAGCATCACCATCCTTCTCAGACCCCTCTTCATCTCAACCACCTCCAAATATCTTTTCCTTGGGGGCAGCACAGTGGCAAAGTGGTTAGTACTGCAGCCTCACAACACCAGGGACCTGGATTCGATTATCGGCTTGGGTCACTTGTCCTGCAGTGTACCTGAACAGGCACCAGTGTGGCACGACTAGGGGATTTTCACAGTAACTTCATTGCAGTGTTGTCAGCCTACTCGTGACACTAATGAATGAACTTTAAAAAAAAACTCCTTTATATACTCAGAATCCCTACAGTGCAAAAAGAGGCCATTCAGCCCAGCGAATCTGCACCGACCACAATCTCACCTAGGCCCTATCTCCATAACCCCATATATTTACCGTGCTAATCCCCCGACACAGTGCCAATTTGGCATGGCCAATCAATCGAACCGGCACGTCTTTCAGACTGTGGGAGGAAACCGGAGCACCCGGAAGAAACCCACACAGACATGGAGAGAACGTGCGGGCTCTACACAAACAGTGACCTGAATTGAGCCCGGGTCCCCGACATTGTGAGGCAGCGGTGCTAACCACTGTGCCATTGTGCTGCTCTATAATCTGTTTTAATGATATCAATTGAGGAATAAACTTTGGCAAAGACACTGGAGATAACTCCCTGACACTTCATAGTGCCGATGAACATTTGACATTCACCTGAGGGGGCAGATAAGAGCCTCAGTTTAATGCCTCATGTGAAAGACACCACCTCTAACACGGCACCATTCCCTCCATACCTAACTGCAGTGTCAGCCCAGATCTCTGTTCTGGCATCTGGAGTGGGGACTGAACTCTCAACCTTCTGACTCTCAGGTCAGTGTGCTAAAAACAGCTCCAGTGGCCACTCAATTTGAGGAAGACACAGTTCAGAGAAAGAAAACAAATTTAAGCTTTCAGTTCCTTGTGACAGGTTTTTAGGTCAGTCCATTCCAAGAACCAATTATACCCAAAGAATGAAGGTTACAAAAGACACTGTTCTCATCAGTCAGGTCGCTAAAAATTAGGCCTTTTGGAGACACCAAGGAAAAATGGAGCTCCGATAAAAAGGTTTGACAAAAAGCTAGGAGAAATGAACCTTTCAAGATAGATTGACTGTTAGCCATGGATACATGTATTCATTGATTAAAGAAAAGCTTTATACGTTATGAAACATTTCAGAGTGCAGCTGGTGTTGCTAGCACTGGATATCGTGCATGCTCAGTGGTGGATAAGAAAAGTTAAAGTTTATTTATTAGTCACAAGTAAGGCTTACATTAACACTGCAATGAAGTTACTGTGGAATTCCCCGAGTCGCCACAGTCCAGCACCTGTTCGGGTACACTGAGGGAGAATTTAGCATGGTCAGTGCACTGAACCAGCACAGTTTTCAGATTGTGGGAGGAAACAGAGCATTTGGAGGAAACCCAGGCAGACACTGGAAGAATGTGCAAACTCCACACAAAAAGTGACCCAAGCCAGGAATCGAACCCAGGTCCCCTGACGCTGTGAGGCAGCAGTGCTAACCGTGCCACCCCATACGGTAGCACAGTGGTTAGCACTGCTGCTTCACAGCTCCAGGGACCTGGGTTCGATTCCCGGCTTGGGTCACTGTCTGTGTGGAGTTTGCACATTCTTCTCGTGTCTCCGTGTGTTTCCTCCGGATGCTCCGGTTTCCTCCCACAGTCCAAAGATGTGTGGGTTAGGTTGATTGGCCATGCTAAAATTGCCCCTTAGTGTCCTGAGATGCGTAGGTCAGAGGGATTAGCGGGTAAATATGTAGGGATATGGGGGTGGGGCCTGGGTGGGATTGTGGTCGGTGCAGACCCGATGGGCCAAATGGCCTCTTTCTGCACTGCAGGGTTTCTATTCTATGATAAGACATGAGGTCTGTAGTTGACCCAAAACAGGGTACTGAGGCACCTTGGGATGACTTATCTTTATCTTTTCTTATCCATCACTGAGCATGCACGATATCCAGTGCTAGCAACACCAACTGCACTCTGAAATGTTTCATAACGTATAAAGCTTTTCTTTAATCAATGAATACATGTATCCATGGCTAACAGTCAATCTATCTTGAAAGGTTCATTTCTCCTAGCTTTTTGTCATTCAAAGGCTGGACTTTGCAAGCCCTTTGGGGATAGGCTGAGGGGGGCAGGAACATGGACAAAATGACTCTGATAAGGGATCATCGAGACTCGAAACATTGGCTCTATTCTCTCTCCTCAGATGCTGTAAAACCTGCTGAGACTTCCCTGCATTTTCTATTTTTGTTTCAGATTCCAACATCCTCAGTTTTTAGTCTTTGGCACAACAATGTGTCATGTACTTGACACCTTCTTGTGTTATGCCATTTTACCATTGGTAGGAAAGGTGGCAGATCAACTGCCCCCTTGGATCTCAATTGAGCCAGTGAACATGCAAAGCCATTTACTGCCTCTGCGGGCAGGTCACCCATGTCAGGAGGTCCACCATTGCCTGGAGAGGCAACCTGTGAAACCTGGAGACATCAGAGTGGGCTCGAGGGGTGGCCTCCTTTCTGGGCAATACATTACCCATGGAACCCCCCCCACCTCCCAAACCCTACAGGCAACGGTTACCCCCTAGCGGCACGGTGGTACAGTGGTTAGCAATGCTGCCTCACAGCACCAGGGATCTGGGATCGATTCCCAGCTTGGGTCACTGTCTGAGTGGCGTTTGCACATTCTCCCTGTGTCTGCGTGGGTTTCCTCCAGGTGCTCCGGTTTCCTCCAACAGTCCAAAGATGTGCAGGTTGGGTGGATTGGCCATGCTAAATTGCCCCTTAGTGTCAGGGGGACTAGCTAGGGTAAATACATGCGGTTATGGGGATAGGGCCTGAGTGGGACTGTGGTCAGTGCAGACTCGATGGGCCGAATGGCCTCCTTCTGCACTGTAGGATTCTATAATCGCACAAGCAACACATTTGCCCCTTACATCCAATCGATCACTAGAGCATGCTTCCCTAGCTCGAGACACCTCAGATCCCATTTACCCATCTTCTGAGGTTAGCGACCGTTGATGCTACCTTACCCTCCAGCTGCAGCCCCAAGCAATGGTCACCGCTGTGACGCTGCTGAGCTGCTAGCCAAATGTTTGGGCCGGGAGTTCTTGGGAGTGGGTCGCCATCTTTAATAGGCCAGCAGCCTCGCCTCCATTGCAGAAATGTCTGGCCTATTGAACATTTGATTTTGGTCAAGCATTTGGGTAATCCAATGGCAGCTGTTCAGTCCCAGATGGAAACTCCAGAAACAGACCTTGTGCCTAACATTGCTGAAACAGATGAATGAGGAACAGGAGAAGACTGAGGAATGGAATTTGGGGACACTCCTCATCTGGCCTTTTTTTAAAAATATGCATTCGTGGGACATGGGTGTCACTGGCTGGCCAGCATTTGTTGCCCATCCCTCGTTGCCCGAGGGCAGTTGAGAGTCAACCACATTGCTGTGGCTCTGGAGTCACATGTAGGCCAGACCAGCAGATTTCCTTCCCTAAAAGACATTAGTGAACCAGGTGGGTTTTTCCGACATTCAACAATGGCTTTATGGTCATCAGTAGAATCTTAATTCCAGATACTTTTTATTGAATTCAAATTCCATCTGCCATGGCGGGATTCGAACCCGGGTCCCCAGAACAGTAGTTGAGCTGACCATAAGGGATAGAAGTATATAAAGGAGAAGAAAACGTAGATTAGCCCACACGTGGCTCCAGTCCAACATCAACATGGTTGATACTCAACTGCATTCTGAATTAACCTAAAAAGTCACTAACCTTCAAGGTAACCAGGGATGGGCAATAAATGCCGCGATGCCCACAACCCGAGATTGCTCTTTTCTTATTATTCTATAAATTGCTGTCGCAAAATGACTAAGACAGCACTGAGATGCAAGGCCAGTTAATGTAATTCTGACAGTAATAGTGAAAGGGTGAAATAAAAGGCCAGAACATCAGGCAAAATTGTTAGTCTTCTTTGAACCAGGCCAAAGAACCTTCAACATCCACCAGCATAGGTTTTAATTTATCTACAGATTCCACATGACTGGCTATTAAAACTACAGCACCTCGGAATGGCAAAGATTCCCAAAGAGAATCAACTGATCCTTCTCTACACCCTAACTATGACTATAACATTACATTCTGCACCTCTCCTTTCCTTCTCTATGTACTGTATAGTGCGCAAGAAACAATACTTTTCACTGTATATCAATACATGTGACAATAATAAATCAAAATCACATCAATCGACAAGGTTTCTGCCATAATTTTGGCAGCCCACCCCAAAGCATATTCCGCTCCCCCCCTTCACTACAAGTTAAGAAAAATAAAAGTGGATGTTAGCCATGAGGTGCATGGTTTAGTGCAATCACCAGGTCCATCAAGTACCATCTCCTTCCTCTTGACATTAAGCTTATATTTTGTAAGTGGAAAATGGTGGTGTTTTTATAAATAAAGATGCACTTTTTCCGTGAAAAATGTTATTTTCCCACCTCAGCAGAGCGGCAAGCGGCTTGCAATTGTCCACTTATAGGCTGACAGATGCCACACAGCAATCAGTATTCCGTTCGACTGTCGCTGAGAGAACAGTGTGGGGAGGGAGAAATAGTTTCACGAGTACATAATAAATATGCACCCCCACTACTCACAAAATACTCCCAGTCCCTGTGTGACAACAGGCTGGTGTATAAACCTTTCTGATTAGTTGCGCCGTCCAGATGGAGAAAGGGGGTGGGTTGGGGGAGGGAGGGAGGGAGATGGGGAGACATTTCCTAAAATCCTGGGACAACAAATGGGCACATGTTGGCAACGCTGAAACCTATTCAATTCTTTTTAAATTGTAGGAAGGCGGTGGAAGGAAAATGTGATTGCGGGCGGGTTGCCAAACGAGGGCAAGAACTTTCCAAATGCTCATTTATTTTTGAATTGTTATTGTGAGGGCACTGCAGCTTTAAGCTCCAGGCTCCAGCTCAGGGGAAAGAAAGGAGCAGCTTGTTAAAGGAGTACAGTTCCTGCTTTGTGCTGGGCACATGTCCATTTAAAGGCTTGCGTTCGCTCGCTTGCTATCACTAGTTCATAGATTTGAACCTTATTTCTAAGAACGATGCAGTTCCCCAACATTCAGCACTTTCGAGTGAACTGTACGGCTGTCGCATGTTAACAGACCCGAGGTTGCACGTCAAATAGGCGAGAACAGTGCGTACCCTTTAAAATGCAGCCCTGGAAGCAAAGACGAGATGATCGTATCCAAAGGTCAGTGAGAGGAAAATAATTCAGCATCAGATCAGCACCCATCACTGGCATAGCCAGCACATTTTATACCTTAGAAGGTAATGTTTGCAACAAGCTCAATTAGGAATCCTCCCAGAGTTCTGGGTGTTCAGAGATTATATTGAATTACAAAATTACAGCACAGAAACAGGCTGTTTATCCAATCGGTCTGCGCTGACATTTATCTTCAGCACCAGCAGAATTCTAAATCCCATGTAGCCACCTTAGCCTCAATCACAAACTCTGCTAACACATTTCACAGTCTTGCAGCCCTGTGTTAATAAAGAATTCTCCTCATCGCTGCCCTAAACCTTTCACATTTAATCTTCTACGTCTCCCTAACTACCAGAAACAGAAAATGTTAGAAATACTCAGCAGGTCCGGCAGCACCCACCCCAGGCTTTCAGCACAAAAATCATGGCTGACATTCCGGTGCGGAACAGAGGGAGGGCTGCACGGTTGGAGGTTCTGTCTTTCGGATGAGACATTAAACCGAGCCCTGTCTAACTGCTCGCGTATATGCAACATCTCTGCAAGCACCATTTCAAAGAAGAAAAGTTATCCCCAACGCCCTGACCAATAATTATCCCTCAGTCAACATCGCTGCAGTCTGTGGGGAATTTGCACGTTCTCCCCGTGTCTGCGTGGGTTTCCTCCGGGTGCTCCGGTTTCCGCCCACAGTCCGAAAGAGGTGCTGGTTAAGCGCATTGGCCAGGCTAAATTCTCTCTCCGCGTACCCAAACAGGCGCCGGAGTGTGGTGACTAGGGGATTTTCACAGTAATTCCATTGCAGTGTTCATGTCAGTCTATTTGTGACACTAATAAATGAATAAATAATCAAATGAAAAAACAACAGATTACCTGGCCATTACCACATTGTTGCTTGTGGGAATTTGCTCTGCAACAATGAAGCAGCACGGTAGCACAGTGGTTAGCACTGCTGCTTCACAGCGCCTAGCACTGCTGCTTCACAGCGCCAGGGACCCGGGTTCGATTCCCGGCTTGGGTGACTGCCTGTGTGGAGTTTGTACATTCTCCCCGTGTCTGCGTGGGTTGCCTCTGGGTGCTCCGGTTTTCTTCTACACACCAAAGATGTGTAGGTTAGGTGGATTGGCTATGCTAAATTGCTCCCAAGTGCTCCAAGGTGTATAGGCTAGGGGGACAGTGGAGTAAATACGTGGGGTACGGGAATAGGACCTGGGTGGGATGCTCTGTCAAACAATCGGTGCAGACTCAATGAGCCGAATGGCCTCCCTCTGCACTGTAGGGATTCTATGATCAGTGTCTACACCTCAAAAGAAATTCATTGGCTGCTTTCAGATGCCCGGTGATCAAGAAAAGTGCAGCAGAAACGCAAGTCTTTCTTTTTTCTTGTCTCATGCATCAGTCAGCAATAAATCGTTTCACTGCCTTGTGCGATTAGCAGGATGGAAGGCGGCGAACTTGACGGACAGTGATCTGGTTTTCATCGAGCGGTTTGCACGTCCTCCCTGTTAATACAGTCACTGTACAATGTGAGCAGTGACACTAATGGATGGGAGAATAGTAAGAAATGAGGATAGAGAAAGAGGGCAAAGGGAAAGCCCACTCAGCAGCTTGAGTTAGATGGTCGTTGAAAGTGTCCATGTGGAGCGGAGGCGAGGGGTGGTGAGGAAGGAACAGCGGGCAAAGTGTCAGCAGGAAGTACAGACTGAGAATCATGGAGGAAAAGTGACGGCTCAACGTTGTGGCAGGGCAAATGGATTAGGAACCAACTGAGGATTAATATACAGGGCATTTGTAATCACCATGCAATTTGCTTTTTGTTGAGATAACAATCTCATTTCTCGCTGAAATTATAAAACATTTCAAAACAGTAATAGGGCAAAGCAGCAAATTTCACAGCTGATGAACAGATTTCAACTGAACATTGCTCCACACACCCTCTTGATTGTACATCCAGTTAACATCACACACGCTAGGACTAAACGGGTCATTTTCAGGTTGGGCAGACTGCAACAAGAATCAGTGCTTGGGCTTCAGCTGTTTACAATCTATATTCACGAGGGGACCGGGTGTAACGTATCCAAGTTTGATGACGATGCAAAGTTAGATGGGAAAGCAAGCAGAGAGGAGCCTGAAGTTCGGCTGCAAAGGGGCATGGGCAGGTTAAGTGAACGGGCAAGAATGTGACAGATAAAATAGAATATGGGCAGTGTGAAGTTATCCACTTTGGAAGGAAAATGAGTAAAGCTGAATTTTCTTTTAAAAACAATGACAACCTGGAGGTACTTTGGTGCCCTTGTCCTTATAACTGGTCACAAGCAGCGAGGAAAGCAAATGGTACGATGGTCTTTGCCTTAGCGATTGGGCCATAAAGGTAAAGAGTCATTATAGTGTTTGGAAGGGCATTGGGGTACATCGCATGCGAACCCGTAGCTGGTGGTGTGAACCGGAGGGACTGGGGATGTGCCTTTTCCAGAAATGTCTGCAGTGTCACAAACAAATCCAATCAGATGCAGGCCCGGTTAGGGAGCAGGAGTGGTATATCACAGGCAGGTGGCTGGAGGCCCACAGGATCAGATTGGTCCCTGCCATTTGGGGAAGGCGGGGAAAGAAGCTTAGAGTACAGGAGTCCCAAGGCTTCAGAGGAGTACTCCCGCACCCCTCAAAACCTACAAAAGAAAAAGTAGATTTAGCCCAACAGGGAAGTCACCACTGCTTCCCCCACTCTGGACACAGACTAACGAGATCGGTTCTGGTTGGCATGAGCAGGCCCCCGATCTGTAGAGTCAAACAGGACCAAGCCAGGTTGGGGTGAGTGTGCTGCTTGCTTGCCCAATAGAGCAGGTTTACACTGGGACATGATGGGAAAGCAATCGGAGATGGAAGTCACCCACCTCACCCTGTTTCTGCTTGATGGAGAGTGTTGAGATTCAGAACAATATACTTATCACAACAAGAGAGCAAAAATATATTGAACAAAAAAACTGCAACAAAGAAAGGATTGACTTTATAAATGAGTTCAATGACACATCATGAAAGGATGCACAAACGCCTCAAATCAGTGTTGGAAAATGGAGGTGATTAGAGGTTCGTGGAAGGGAAACTGCTTTTTTGATTCAATTTTCATGCAAGTTCCAGTATTTGGGAATATAAAAGTTTGACAATGTGATCAATGTTATTTAATACCAACAATAAATCATTAAAACCAGTGGAATGGCACAAATGACTGGCAAAATCTGTTCGCATTAACGTAACAGAAATGATTGCTTGTTTTATTATTACATTACTGACCCTTAAAATAAATGCATCACACTTAACTCAACAGTAGATTTAAGGTATCCAAACCACATTTCCAGTTAAAGATCTGATCACAACAACCAGAGTCTTGATGATTCCAGAGTCAATTCCTGCTCCATGCTGTTCAATTATCTCTGCCAAAAGCCATGGTGGACACAATATAACTGACCTCCCCAACCCTTGGCTGGAGAGGGGAAACGGCAACTGAAGTGCACATTCCCAATTGCAGACCACAGATCTCCCCTCTGCTGTAAAAGGCTTGGACATCACGCAAAGCCAGAAATTGGACCAGGCTCTACACTTTCAATAGGCTGTCAACATCTGAACAAGGGGCAGAAGTAGGCTATTCAGCCCCTGCTCCACCATTGGATATCATAGCTGATCTGATAGTAAATCCTGCCTAGCCCCGTTAAGCTATCAATCACCCACTTGCTAATCAAGAATCTATCCACCTCCTTCAAGGACTCTGCTACCACCACTTTTTCAGGAATAGAGTTCCAGACTCACGACCCTCGGTGAAAAAAAATCGCATCATCGCCGTTTTAAATGGGCGACCCTTTATTTTTAAACAGTGGCCTCTAGTTCGAGATTCTCTCACAAGAAGAAACATCCTCTCCACATCCACCCTGTCAAGATGCCTCAGGATTTTACTTATTTCAATCAAGTCGCTTCTTACTCTTCTAAACTCCAGCGAACACAAGTCTAGCCTGTCCAAACTTTCCTCATAAGACAACCCACCCATTCCGGGTATTAGTCTGATTAACATTTGCGATACCCTTATACAAATAGAAGTGCTGAAAAGCTACCTGCACTTACAAAATTGCATTCCAGTACACGTCACCGCCTTCAGGACGGTGGATATTAAACTAAAAGACAAAGGGGTTCAATCTTCATTAACAGAAGCATAGTCAACGTGCACAAGTATAACACAGAGCACGAGAGGGCCATACAGAAATCTGTCATTTACAAAACAGTTAAGTACATCCTTGGATATACGAAAATGCACAACCATATCTATTCTGATTTACCAACTCCTCTCTAAAGCACCAAAGGCACTCTGAATAAAACTAGACCAGTGCATACCAATCATAATGCAAGTATCAATCACCACCTTCTCACAAGAATGTACAATCAGTTAAATCCACCTCCATTCAAAGAAAATAATAGATAAACCAGGAACAGTAAAATACTAAAACGGTGCAAATCATAAACAAGGTCAAAGATCTGAGCCACCAGCGAATTCGAATAGATCATTTAGATCAAAAAATAACCCTCTTTCTCGAAACCGTTCTAATCATAGAAAACCTACAATGCAGGAGGCCATTCAGCCCATTGAGTCTGCACCGACCACAATCCCACCCAGGCCCTATTCCCGCAACCCTCATATTTATCCTGCTAATCCTCTGACATTAAGGTTAATTTAGTATGGCCAATCAACCTAGCCCACACATCTTTGGACTGTGGGAGTAAACCGGAGCACCCGGAGGAAACCCACACAGACAAGGGGAGAACATGCAAACTCCAAGGCTGGAATTGGACCCGGGTCCCTGGCGCTGTGAGGCAGCAGTGCTAACCACTGTGCCACCATGCCGCCCCTAATTGTTCCAAGGCTCTGATAGTATCACTAAGTTAACACCTTTTCAGAAGGATTTCTCAGATAGGATTGACAATTTTTTTAAAAAGCTATCTTAAAAGGGATAGAAGCAACATACTGCCGATGCTGGAATTAGTTCTCGGTTATCTTCAAGGTGCCTTACGTGGTACTGTACCTGTCAAACCAAATTTCTTCTTCGAGCACTTCTCTATTGGGTTATATTTGAAGAGAAACAGACGGTGTGGGTCTGTCTGAAAGTTCCTATACAGTTGAAAAGTTCTTTCCTTCATATTCCACATGTTTACATTTCCAACTTGCACACAAAGAAAGATGCAGTTGAAGAAGGGGGCAAAATCTTCAAATACAAGATAAATAGCGATAAATTGCCAAATGTTTAATAAAAACAAAGTGTCATAATTTTTTTTACTTCTAAATATCCCCTCAGAACTCTAAAGTGTGACCTCATGGTTAAGTCAGAGTTCCATAAGCTATATGGACTTTTCCTCTACCAAATTTCAATCTTATATTTTGCTGTACTAAACTGCACCTGCCATTTCTCTATTCAGTGATCGAGGTTGTCAAGATCCTTCCAACTTTGTGCACAATGTTATTAGCTGTCAGCTGTGGCTCAGTTGGTGCTACATTCACCTCTGAATCAGAAGGCTGGAGGTTCAAGTCTTATTCTAGAGACATGAACACAAAGGCCGTGCCCGACACACTAGTGTCGTGCTGAGGGAGTGCTGTACTGTAAAGATCCCATGGAACTGTTCTGAACAAGGGTGGGGAGTTTTCCACTGGATCTTGGCCAATATTTATCCCTCAACCGAAAGCACTGAAAAAGACCAAATGATCTGATCTTTATTACATTACTATTTGACAGAGTTTGCTGTGCACAAATTTGCTGCTGCATTTTTGTCAAGTACTTTGGGACATCCTGTCATCATGAAAGGCACAATATAATTACGAGTCTTTTTTTACTCATGATTGGCCACTGGTGGAAAATCAGGCACAGATAGAATCAAAAACTTGACAACACTTCTCACTGTGGTCAAATAGACTGCCTTGTGTCAGACACGAAGAACAGCCACAATGGCAGCTGTAGACCGTGGTACTGGCTCGCAGTAAATAGTATCGGGGGGGGGGGGTGGTTAGGAAATGAGAAAATTAAGAAATACTTGCTGGCAGCAACACAGATCAGACGTCATGTAGGGAAATTCAAGAGGGAGTTTCCAAAGTGAAACAGCAACAAAAAAAATGGGCAAATTGTCGTTTTCCTGCCACTGTTCTGCTCCACATAACTTGTCAACAATTATAAACACAGATGAATTATGCTGGATCTAAGACAGCAATTCAACTCTGGAAACAACTAACAAATGGCTTGCCTTTCAAGCAGCCACTGATTCACTTGGGTTAAATACCTACCTGAAAGCAGGGTGAGCTGGCTTTTGTTAAGAGCCTCTATACATGAAAGACTTATGAAAATTGCAATTTGCAACACAGAAAATCTCCAGGTATCACAACAGCGTCACTATCAAAACATCCTAGGACCAACTGCTGGAAATTTCCTCTGATTTAAACAAGCTTTCAAGACAATTTTCAAAACCACCCCATCCACTGGGCACCAGCCTGTGCAGAGCATTTTAACTCTTATTTCCCCGCAGAAAGAAAGAATTAAGACAATATCTCATTTCTCAGAAACAGCTGAGAACATTTCAGACGTGGCTCTGAAATGCTGTGATTGTCATCCAGGAATGAAGGGTTTTCATACAAGGAGCGGTTGAGGAGTCTGGGTCTATACTCGATGGAGTTGAGAAGGATGAGGGAGGGATCTAATTGAAAATTACAGAATACTGAGAGGCTTAGATAGAGTGGACCTGGAGAGGATGATTCCACTAGTGGGAGACACTGGAACTCGAGGGCACAACACCAGAGTGAAGGGATGCTTCCAGAAAAAAAAGATATAGAACCACTTCATATTTGAGCACTGAGAGGATATACCAATCGGGAAAGATTGAGCAAGCTCAGTCTCTCGCCGCTGGAAAGAAGACCAGGAGGTAAGCTGATAGTGGTCTTAAGAAAGGGTAGACGTAGAGATAATGGTGCAATTTTAGGGGAGACCAGTACTAGTGGCCATAATTACAAGATAATAAATCCTATGAACTTCTGAGTGTGGTTAGAATACTACAAGGAGCATTCGAGGTGATTAGCAGAAATGCATTTTGGAGGAAGCCAAATAAACAGGAGGGAGAAAGGAAGAGAAGGATATGTTGATTGGGTTAGTTAAGGAGGATGGGAGAAAGTTTGTGTGGAACATAAACACCAGCATTGAGCTGTTGGACTGAATAACCTGTTTCTGTGCTGTAAATACTGTGCACCAGTTCTCTGTAAACATCTGGCCACCTTTCCCGCACTCGTGGATATGGAACTTCTGTGATCCAAACAGATCAATGTAACCTGAAGAGTTTATAGAATTTTCAATGCTATTTTGAGTACACAGTACCTGATACTTCCTTACATAAAAGGGATATGAAGAACCGCACATTGATTTCAAATTGGCATTTGAAGGACAAAAGCTGCCACAGAACCCAAAGTATCCTCCGCACGACGATGGCAACGTGTTGTAATTGCTATCACGGCGTCTCAAAACCTGCTCCACTCTTTGACACCACTACATCAGGTTATGGGAACCGACCTTCCCTCCATCCTGAGGTCAGAAGTGGGAACGTTCAGTGACAACTGAGCAATGTTCAGCACCATTCATGACTCCTCAGATACTGAAGCAGTCTTTTTTTTATTCATTCTTGGGAGAAGGGTGTCGCTGGCTGAGCCAGCATTTATTGCCCATCCCTCGTTGCCAGAGGGCAGCTGAGAGTCAACCATATTGCTATGGCCCGGGAGTCACATGTTGGCCAGATCAGATAAGAACTGCAGATTTCCTTCCCTAAAAGGACATTAGTGAACCAGATGGGTTTTTCTGACAATCGACAATGATCAGTAGATTCTCAATTACAGGTTATTTTTATTTAATTCAAATTCCACCATCTGTCGTGGTGGGATTCGAACCTGAATCTCCAGAATTTAGCTGAGTTTCTGGATTAACAGTCTAACAATAATACCACTAGGCCATTGCCTCCCCAATGTCTATGTCAATATATGGCAAGATATGGACAATATTTAGGCTTGGGTGGCGGCGGGGGAGGGGAGGCAAGTAACCTTCGTGCCACACAAGTGCAAAGCAATTAACATCCCCAATGAGAGAGAATCTAACCATTGCCCCTTGACATTCAATGGTATAACCATCGCCAATTGAGTATTAGCATCCTCATTTAGACTCTCAAAAATGAAGACTAAGTTTATCTGCCCTGCGCCAATGCAAGGGTGTCAACTGGCAAGAGCTAGAGGGTAACTTTCTGTTCCTCTTAATCCTATAGCTGTTGAGCAATTGCAATCTTTTTTTTTAAACTTCTCTTAAAGAATACGTTTTGCACCACAGTTTCGTTTCTTGAGTGATACAAATTGTTCTTCCCATTACCATCCATCCGTCGGAGATTTTTCACTGACCTCTGCGGCTATACATGTTACTAGGACAAGCCATTGTCCTAACTACCTGGGAGCTGGAGGATGGGGAGAGCTTCCAGGGCAATCATTAGGAGAGACAGTTGGCTACACTTGAAATGACAGAGCACCATTATCCAGGTGGGCTGATCCAATCGGTAATACTGCAGTATGCCACAAGATACATGATACATGAGGATAGTGCCAGGACTGGACTTGCTGTGTCAGCAGAACAAAAGTTAGCAAGAGATTTTTTAAATAAAACAGGATGTAGGCATTTATTGCCCATCCCTCATTGCCCTTGAGAAGGTGGTGATGAGCTGCCTTCTTGGATCGCTGCAGGCCATATTGTGTAGGTGCATCCACAATACTCATGGGGAGGGAGTTCCAAGATTTCGACCCAGTCACAATGGAACAGCAATATATTTCCAAGTCAAAATAGCGAGTGATTTGGAGGGGAACCTCCAGGTGGTGGCACTCCACATATCTGCTGCCCTTGTTCTTCTCGATGGTCGCAGTCGGGGGTTTGGAAGATGCTGCCTAAGGATTTGTAGTGCATCTACACACTGCTGCCACTATGTCTCGGTGGTGGAGAGAGTGAATATTTGTGGATGAGATGCAAATCAAGTGAGCTGCTTTGTCCTGGGTGGTGTCGAGCTTCTTGAGTGTTGTTGGAGTTGTACTCATCCAGGCAAGTGGAGAGTATTCCATCACATTTCTGACATGTAGATGGTGGACAGACTTTGCTGCTTTGTCAAGTAGCCTGAACATCTTAAAAATGTTTTGCATGTAACTTTTCAAATGCAACAAATGTTGGTGCCCTAACACTTCAAACGGTATTGTAGATTGTATGTACTGACCTTCACCTACAATGGTGAAGTTGATTAATGGCAATAAAGTGAACAGAGATTGCTGGAAAACAGGATTCAACTAATTAACAAAAGAGAAAATGCTGGAAAATCTCAGCAGGTCTGGCAGCATCTGTAAGGAGAGAAAAAAGAGCTGACATTGAGTCCAAATGATCCTTTGTCAAAGCTTTGCTTACAGATGCTGCCAGACTTGATGAGATTTTCCAACATTCTCTCTTTTGGTTTCAGATTCCAGCATCCGCAGCAATTTGCTTTTATTCAACTAGTTAAAACAACAATTACCTGTGTAACAATCAGAAGAAAGCTCCAAATACATAGCACGTCTGTCTCACCTATCATTCATCCTTCCTCATTCTGAGGTTGGCCTAAATAGTATATAGGAGGACTTTCAAACTTCCACCTATAGAATGGTGGTTTCTGCTTTCAAACTCTCCCAGTCGCAACCATGTTATTAATGAGCTACAGACCATTAGATTGAGAGGATCAACGTTCTAGTTTAAAATGCTTAATTGCATTCAACTTCATAAGTTATGTTACTTTCATGGGTCAAATGTCAGCTGGAGTACACACATTTCTTTAGTTAAATTTGGAAATTTAGACCAATCTACGCTCCTCTTGGACATGTTTATACTGCTAAAAAATAAATTAGAGGGGCAAAAATAAGCTCCAGAGTGAGAACCAACACAGATATCCATTATTGTTAGTCTCATTACCCAACACAGGTCTAATCATTCAAGTAAATGATCCCATTGAAGTCAGCATTGACAATGTGAAATAGCACTTTATGTATAATAAAACATCACAAGGCATTTCACAAGAGTACCCCAAAGCAGAAGAAGTACGACGCCAAGTCACATAAGCAGATACTAGTGCAGGTGACCAAATGCTTTAACTGAGGGATGGGTTTGAAGCGAGGCGGAGAGGTTTATGGAGGGAATTCTCCAGCTACAGGGCCCAAAATGTTTTTTTAAAGCATTTTTTAAACAACTACACAGGTTATTTATTGAGAATGTAGCAGTAAGGCGATGCCCATCTCGGACTTTTGAGAAGCCGGGAGGAGAACTTTGGAAACTGTGATTTAAACACGCCATTAAAGCTCGCTTGAAAAGAAAGTCTAACTTTAAATGACCATACTTCCAAATATAGACCTCGTTGTCACTGATATTGCAGGTTAGGTGATTAACGATAGAACTTCCTCGACAATACATACGACGGGGGGGGCAGCTGCCTACTGCAAGTGGTTACGCATTGACAGCAGTAATGTCAAGCTACCATTCCTCAGAAGGGATTTCAGTAAAATAAACATTCAGGTAAAATCCTTAAAACTTCACTTCCAGCATTGACATATTGCAGCATTTAAAAGCCTGCGTTTGCATGAATTCAGGGACCAATAAAAACGGCTCTATAATGACTGATCTTATCCTTAGGGTTTTATGAACTAACAAACACATTAACTCAACTGTAATAAACACAGGAGCAGCAACATCATTGCTGCTACTAATAAAAACGCTTTAATTATTTACCCAACATATTCCTAAAACTCCTGCCGAATATGTTTAACCCACATTTTAATGATAGTAAATTGCGGAATTATTCAACTAATGAATCTAAGTTTAAGTTTAAAGTTTATTTATTAGTGTCACAAGTAGGCTTACATTAACACGGCAATGAGGTTGCTGTGAAAATCCCCTAGTCGCCACACTCCCAGCGCCTGTTCGGGTGCACTGGGGGAGAATTTAGCACCAAACAAGTATGCCTTTCGGACTGTGGGGGAAACCGGCGCACCCGAGGAAACCCACGCAAACACGGGAAGAACATGCAAACTCCACACAGACAATCGGGAATCGAACCCAGGTCCCTCACGCTTTGAGGCAGCAGTGCTCACCACTGTGCCACCGAATTGAGCCTCGAATTGATTAGAGCTGGACTTTAGTCCGTGAAATTTTGTGGAAAACATGCGAAAAAACTCATTTAAAAAGTAGCCCACTGATGCATGCTATTGTTAAACATCAACATCCTCCTGAGTCTTTATCATGCGATCCTAGAATCAGAATTTATGTCACACTATTTGTAACTCCCACAGTTGCGTGGACCTGCAGAGTTTCACTGGCTGTCTTGTCTGGAGACAATACACATCTTTTTAGCCTGTCTTGATGCTCTCTCCACTCCCATTGTTTTGTTTCTTAAAGACTGGATTAGTTGTAAGTATTCGCATTCCAACCATTATTCATGTAAATTGAGTCCGTGTCTTATAAGTTCTGTTTGTGAACAGAATTCCCACTCACCTGAAGAAGGGGCTCAGAGCCTCGAAAGCTTGTGTGGCTTTTGCTACCAAATAAACCTGTTGGACTTTAACCTGGTGTTGTTAAACTTCTTACTGTGTTTACCCCAGTCCAACGCCGGCATCTCCACATCATTGTTAAACATGCCATTCTACTCAAGATGCTTAATTAGACACTGAGCAGCAGATAACATGATTGTTCTTGCAATAGAAGACCATCATCCGGAAAAGCAAAAACAGCTACTTGTGCTAATCAACGTTGACTGGTTAAAACATATACATCCAGTTATCTTGTGCTATGGTATTACATACCTAGTGCCCATCACCCACCATTGCTTCTGCCAATCCAGATCACATTTGACTGGCTGAAGGCAATGACCTTTGTCACAGTTCTTTGACTAACATTGAATTTTATGCCACATTTGATACTTAATCAACTGTCAATAAAAAGCAGAAAATTTCAAAGATTGACTTAAGTCATGCAGAAGGGGCTAATAATGGACAAGTGAAATTCAACACAGATGAATGTGAGCCCACACGTTTTGGTAGGAAAATTAGGGAAGTCATTTCTTTATGGAAGGTGCAAGTCTCCATAGGATAGAGGAACAAGGGGTTGGAGTATAATATAAGCAGGACTATCACTAAAAGCTACACCACAAGGGCATTAAAAAAGGCAAAGCAAACACTAGGCTTTATTTCTGGACATCTCGAATTGAAAAGTCGGGAAGTTTTGCCAAATCTTTATCGAATCACATTTAAGAGCACCACATACAGTTTTAGTCACCATGTTTTAAAAAGAATGTGGAAGCACTGGAGAGGGCGCAGAGGTGATTTGCAAGGATACATATTTCAGTGCAGGACTGATAAAATGGGACTGAGAGGTGACCTAATAGAGGTCTTTAAACTAATGAAAGATTTTAATCGAGTGGTAACAGGGACAATTCTACCTCTTGTGGGCAAGAGCCTAATTAGAGACTATCAATATAAGATAGTCACTGAGAAACCTAACAGCGAATCAAGAAGAAACCTCTTCACCAAAAGAGTGGTGAAAACATGGAACTAGTTACCACAGGGAGTGGTTGAAGTAAATAGTATAGATGCATTTAAGGGTCAGCTGGACAATACATGAGGGAGAAGGGAATAGATAGTTATGACAATAAACTTCAATCAGAAAAGATAGGAGGAAAAACCTATTGTGGGTGCTGGGACACCAAAGTGTAAAGTTTAACTGGCAAAATGTTTAACAATTCTGTTAGATCCTTATGGATGACTAAATCAGAGTGGACCTTAGAAATGATGTTAAACACATCTGGTAAAGCAAAAGAATGGCCTTTCTTCCTGGAATTGTTCTCCAGCTAGAACACTCATGCATCCTTTTCCTGATATATTCAATTTTCTGTGTATAACACACACGACTGCCAAATGAATCTAATGTGGTGGTTTATTGATGGCCCTGAGGCTGGGTCTGTGAGTGATATTAATATTGCAGTGTGGCTCGCTGTTGGGTTTTTAATGCACAGTGCAAACTTTGTCTGAGGTCTGATAGGTGCTACAGTAATGCAATCCTTGCTAGATGAGATTGTCTTTTCCCATGGCGTGAATGGTGGGAAACTATCTGTGCCACTTATCCAGTAAGTTAGAGAACGCACATTCAAATCCTAGTTTGAGAATCTGAATTCAGTTTAATAATTTGGAAAGGAAAGGTTGCTATCAGTAAAAGCTATTGGACTGTTGTAAAATCCTGTGGGAAAGGTAACCTACTGTCCTTCCCCAGTCTGGCCGACATGTGACTCCAGTCCCACATCTGCACAAAGTAGTCGCCCAAGCCACAAAGTGGTATGAAACACTTAGGCAGCCCACTGCCATCCCAGGGAAATGAGGGTTAGAAATAAACTATAGCCTTCCAAGAGATCCTGAGAATGAATGGCTGGACACCACCGTTGGGTATCTTCATTACATTTCCCATTGATGTCTGCCCAATTATCAGCTATTATATAAATAAGGGTCGGTTAGCTCAGTCGCTTGGACGGCTGGTTCGTGATGTGGAGCAACGCCAACAATGCGGATTCAATTCCTGTACCGGATGATGTTATTCATGAAGGCCCCACCTTCTCGACCTTGTCTCTCACCTGGCGTATGGTGACTCTCAGGTTAAATCACCATCAGTCAGCTCTCCCCCTCAAAGGAAAAAGCAGCCTCTGGTATGTGACTTTTTTTTTTATTCATGCATGGGATATGGGTGTCGCTGGACAGTTAACCACATTGCTGTGTATCTGGAGTCACATGTAGACTAGACCATGTAAAAACGACAGATTTCCTTTCCTAAAGGACATTAGTGAATGGGCTTTTACAACAATCAACAATGGTTTCACTGATTTCAAATTTCACCATCTGCCATGGTGGGATTCGAACCCAGGCTCCCAGCGCATTACCCTGGGTTTCTGGATTACTAGTCCAGCAACAATACCACGACGACACTACCTCACTGCATTTCATTTTCATTATATAAATACCAAAATAAAAGCAAAATACTGCTGATGCTGGAAATCTGAAATAAAGAGACTCAGCAAGTCTTGCAGCATCTGTAGAGAGAAAGGGAGTTAAAGTTTTGAGCCCGAGACTCTTCAGAACTCAACACTCTCCAAGATGCTGCCAGACCCGCGAAGTTTTTCCAGCATTTTATTTTATTATGTAAATTCCCTCATGTTATGCCTTGTTTCAATGCAGCAGCATCCTATCCAGAACAGATGTTACAAGTCGCTCGAGAATTGCCACTTTTCTTCCAAAGTAGATGTCAATTGCAGCCTAAATTCACAACCCAAAGCTGTTGAGTCAATGAGTTCAAAGTTCAACTCCTCAGCAAGCAAACCTCTTGCTAACTCATTATCAATGGGTTCTATATTTCAATGAATTGTACATGCACACGTTAATGATAAATGATCACTCCAGACATTGATCCTTTTAAAGGCCACCGTGCCATTTGTACTAACGTAGACTCTTCCTGTTAATCTAATCGAATGGGCTATAATTGAAAGGGCTGGTGGGTTTAAGTGATGATGGGACAACATTTCAAAAAAGAATTAACTGATTAAATGTTTCCGTCGTCTCCAAAAAAAAAGAAACAAAAAAGAAATCCATGACGAAATACAGAATTGGTCCAAATCCTGCTGGAGGACAGAGTGTGAGAACTGGCTAGCAAACTCGGAGTGGATCTTCAGAACTTACTGGACAATTTACGCCATTCCATTGCTTCCTTTGCACATGATGTGGAGATGCCAGTGTTGGACTGGGGTGGGCACAGTAAGTGGTCTCACAACACCTGGTTAAAGTCCAACAGGTGTATTTGGTAGCACGAGCTTTCGAAGCGTTGCCCCTTCATCAGGTTCCTTTGCACAAACAGCACCTCACCCCTAGCCTCCCTGCTATTTTCAAGAACTTGCTGAATTACATATTATTAATTGCCTATTCAATGCGCTGCAGTGAGTCAGGGCTCAGCATTAATAGAGCAGGCACCCTTCAACAAATATGATGAACGTTAACACTATGCCACGCAATTTCTCCAGGTCAGAAAGGGGACTATTTAATCTATTCAAGTCTCATTCCTGCATGTAGTAAATTGTTAAGACCTTAGAAGTTACACATCTTATTTATTTTTTGGTTATTTTCATAGGATAGGAACGCAGTTAAAGTTAAAAAAATTAAAGTTCATTTATCAGTCCTAAGTAAGGCTGACATTGACACTGCAATGAAGTTACTGTGAAATTCCCTGAGCCGCCACAGTCCGGCGCCTGTTGGGTCAATGCACCTAAGCAGCACGTCTTTCAGAATGTGGGAGGAAACCAGAGCACCCGGAGGAAACCCACGCAGACACGGGGAGAACGTGCAAACTCCACACAGACAGTGAGGTCATTCAGCCCATTAAGCCTACTCCACCATTCAATACAATTATGGCTGATTATCTACTTCAAAGCCCCCCCCCCCCCCCCCCCACCCCCGCCAAACACACACACACACACTATCCCAATATCCCTTTACATCATTGGTGTTTACAAATCTTTCAAGCAACTCCCCTTTATCAATTCTGTTAGTAACATCCTCAAAAAACCTGTCTTTTTCTCTCTCTCCCCATCTAATATTTCTTTCACACACTCAGTGTGCGATGTGATGTTAATTCCCTGCCTTTCCATTATTCCTCTATTTCTTTAATCTTTAAAGTTTCATTGGTTAAGGAGATAAAGTTTTAGTTCTGTCATTAGGGGAGATGATAGATGGTTTGACTATTAATTCAGAAACTCGTCTACTGTTCTGGACCCAGGTTCAAATCCCACCACAGCAGATGGTGGAATTTGAATTCGATAAAAAATATCTGGAACTAAGAATCTACTGATAACCATGAAACCATTGTCAATTGCCGGAAATAAAAAAAGCCAAGAACACAAGATTACAGTTAGAGTTAAAATTAGTCTTCCAAAATATTCCCTCCAAAAGACTCCCTACTTGGCCAGACTCACAAGTAAAGATCTTCCAGGTAACATTCCCTTATAGACGTTCTACCATAAAAATCCAGCTTTAATAAAAGTATATCACATCAGTTCTCAAGTTCTCTTGCACACTGATAAAGAAATCTAAGAACCTCAGAACAAGACTCCTTTTTGCAACCCAAGACTCTCTGACTGGATGGTTGACTCAAACTTCCCTTTTCCCAGCCAAGAGCTATTTCTAGGAGATCTTCCTCACACAGCCAACACCTAAATTCTCCATGGTAACTCTAAAATATCTTTTCCCCCCCCCCCTTCCATTTTTCTCACAGCTCTCAAACACAAATCCTTCTAAGTGTAAAATTGCTCATGTTTCTATTTTGTCTCTGCTTTCAGGTCAATACAATTTAATACACTTTCTTCTGTTTATGCATGGAACTCCTCCTATAAGATGCAAAAGGTTTCTTGTCACCTCTGACTTCCCTTGGACGCCCAAACTCTTGGGCCTAGTGGTATTATCACTAGACTATTAATCCAGAAACTCAGCTAATGTTCCGAGGACCCGGGTTCGAATCCCGCCATGGCAGATGGTGGAATTTGAATTCAGTTAAAAATATCTGGAATTAAGAATCTACTGATGGCCATGAAACCGTTGTCGATTGTTGGAAAAACCCACTGGTTCACTAATGTCCTTTAGGGAAGGAAACTTGCCATCCTTACCCGGTCTGGCCTACGTGTGACTCCAGCGCCACAGCAATGTGGTTGATTATGGGGCGGCACGGTAGCACAGTGGTTAGCACTGCTGCTTCACAGCTCCAGAGACCTGGGTTCGATTCCCGGCTCGGGTCACTGTCTGTGTGGAGTTTGCACATTCTCCTCGTGTCTGCGTGGGTTTCCTCCAGGTGCTCCGGTTTCCTCCCACAGTCCAAAGATGTGCGGGTTAGGTTGATTGGCCAGGTTAAAAATTGCCCCTTAGAGTCCTGGGATGCGTAGGTTAGAGGGATTAGCGGGTAAATATGTGGGGGTAGGGCCTGGGTGGGATTGTGGTCGGTGCAGACTCGATGGGCCGAATGGCCTCCTTCTGCACTGTAGGGTTTCTATGATTTCTATGATAAGAAAATTCAAGTGTTAGATCCAACCTATTTACTTATACCTCAAACCCACCATAAATTCAAGTGTTAGATCCAACCTATTTACTTATACCTCAAACCCACCATAAAATCTCAATGCCAATGTACGAACCAATGGGTTGGTACGATGGGTTGGTAAGTTTGCTGACGACACCAAGGTAGGTGGTGTTGTGGATAGTTTGGAGGGATGTCAGAAGTTGCAGCGAGACATAGATAGAATGCAAGACTGGGCGGAGAAGTGGCAGATGGACTTCAACCCGGATAAGTGTGTAGTGATCCATTTTGGCAGATCCAATGGGATGGAGCAGCAGTATAAAATGAAGGGTACCATTCTTAGCAGTGTAGAGGATCAGAAGGACCTTGGGGTCCGGGTCCATAGGACTCTTAAATCGGCCTCGCAGGTGGAGGATGCGGTCAAGAAGGCGTATGGCGTACTAGCCTTCATTAATCGAGGGATTGAGTTTAGGAGTCGGGAGATAATGCTGCAGCTTTATAGGACCCTGGTTAGACCCCACTTGGAGTACTGCGCGCAGTTCTGGTCACCTCATTACAGGAAAGATGTTGAAGCCATTGAAAGGGTGCAGAGGAGATTTACAAGGATGTTGCCTGGATTGGGGGGCATGCCTTATGAGGATAGGTTGAGGGAGCTTGGTCTCTTCTCCCTGGAGAGACGAAGGATGAGAGGTGACCTGATAGAGGTTTACAAGATGTTGAGGGGTCTGGATAGGGTGGACTCTCAGAGGCTATTTCCAAGGGCTGAAATGGTTGCTACGAGAGGACACAGGTTTAAGGTGCTGGGGGGTAGGTACAGGGGGGATGTCAGGGGTAAGTTTTTCACTCAGAGGGTGGTGGGTGAGTGGAATCGGCTGACGTCGGTGGTGGTGGAGGCAAACTCGTTGGGGTCTTTTAAGAGACTTCTGGATGAGTACATGGGATTTAATGGGATTGAGGGCTATAGATAGGCCTAGAGGTGGGGATGTGATCGGCGCAACTTGTGGGCCGAAGGGCCTGTTTGTGCTGTGACTTTCTATGTTCTATGTTCTAAACACCTCTATCCTTTCATGTCTTAAATCTCCTGTCTCTAGTAACCTTCCCAGCTTAAATAATTCTTACACACACCACATAAACCCACACAACACACTTTTTATAAACAGAATAACAATACCCCCAAAAAATATCATTGATTCTCACAACAACCATTGGACATCTCAAAGCATTGTTCAGGCTCAGGTTAGAATCCCACCACAGCAGATGGTGAAATTTGAATGCAATGTAAATTTGGAATTACAAGTCTAATGACGACCATGAAACCATTGTCGATTGCCGTAAAAACCCATCTGGTTCAGGAATGCCCTTTAGGGAAGGAAATCTGCCACCCTTACCTGGTCCGGCTTATATGTGACTCCAGACACACAGCAACGTGATTGATTCTTAAATGCCCTCAGGGAGGTTCAATAAATGCTGGCCCAGCCAGCGATGCCCACATCCCATGAATGAATAAAAAAATTACACAGCCAGTTGGCAGTCACTGTTGTAATGTAGGGCAATGTTATACAGTTTCCTAGAATATCTGGCAATTTAACTACCTAGCAATTAGCTTCAAGGTTCAATGCACAGTAAAGCATCCATTAACATATACACTGTAGAAGCCCTGTGGTGCTATTCTAAACAACACATGATGATGTTCGACATACTATTGTTAAGTGCATTCAAGACTCAAAATCTGAATTCCCAGCTGCTCATTCTCATGTATTCTACAAGCAGGTAATGGAAGTCACAGGAAATAAACATCTGGAGGGATGTAAAATGGACTGCTGGTTTAGCATCTCATTTACACTGTCACACAAATCTCAAAACGCACCTCCTGTAGTCTGACGCACAATGGAGAATGTCCACTTTTGTGAGGAATCAAACAGCTGTGATCACCCTGGGAACCCCCTAGTACAAATCTGTAACTTCAGGGGAGGGTTAGGAAAGAAAGAAAAAAATTGGATACGGACAATGAACAGTAGCGGCCACTTTGTTTGAAGTTGCAAAATCCAACAGGAGGTTACATTAATGAGTCAATGTGCCATCCTAGTATGCAACAATGCAATCTACATGCAGGGAGCCATCTGATTAGGGATGAATGAGAAGTTAATGGTTCAAGACACAAGTTCATTAAGCAGACCAACTTAGACCTCAAGTGTTTGTACAGATCTGGCACTTGTGCTCTTTTGCGTTGAGTTTTCTTTTTGATGTAATCCATAGAAATCCGTAGAACGAGTGCAAATGATTGCAATACAAATCGCAACCTGTGTTTCTACAATCTTTTGTGCTAGTTTTAAAAGAAAATATGGAAGAAGCTGGCCTCACCTTCAAAACAACTCAAGACCCCAGGATGAATCATAGAATCCCTACAGTGCAGAAGGAGGCCATTTGGTCCATCAAGTCTGCACCGACCACAATCCTACCTAGGCCCTATTCCTGTAACCCCATATATTTACCCTGTTATTCCCCTGACAAGAGGGTCAATTCAGCATGGCCAATCAACCTAACCCGCATATCATTGGAGTGTGGGAGGAAACCGCAGCAACTGTAGGAAACCCACGCAGAGACAGGGAGAATGCGCAAACTCCACACAGACAGTGACCCAAGGCCGGAATTGAACCCGGGTTCCTGGCGCTGTGATGCAGCAGTGCTGGCCACTGTACCACCGTTCCACCCCAATCAATCGATCACCAACAGGAGTTTTCACTAATTATGCTAATTTGTACATCTTTGAGAAGCCTCTAAAAATTAAGCTGGGTCTTTTGGGAGCACGGATACTGATCGGTGTATTTTAATAGGCCTTTAACGTAACTCTAGTAAGAAAATAACCCAAAATGAATAGAAAATACCTGTGTGTATTTAAATCATTTGTAAAATCAGGTTACTCACAACGATAAGTTTATTATTTTTATTAGGCTTACATTAACGCTGCAGGTGAAAATCCCCTCGTCACCACACTGGGTACACTGAGGAAGTATTTAGCATGGCCAATGCATCTAACCAGCACATCTTTCGGACTGTGGGAGGCACGGTAGCACAGTGGTTAGCACTGCTGCTTCACAGCTCCAGGGTCCCGGGTTCGATTCCCGGCTCGGGTCACTGTCTGTGTGGAGTTTGCACATTCTCCTCGTGTCTGCGTGGGTTTCCTCCGGGTGCTCCGGTTTCCTCCCACAGTCCAAAGATGTGCGGGTTAGGTTGATTGGCCAGGTTAAAAATTGCCCCGTAGAGTCCTGAGATGCGTAGGTTAGTGGGATTAGCGGGTAAATATGTGGGGGTAGGGCCTGGGTGGGATTGTGGTCGGTGCAGACTCGATGGGCCGAATGGCCTCCTTCTGCACTGTAGGGTTTCTATGATTCTATGAAACCGGGGCACCCGGAGGAAACCCAAGCAGACACGGGGAGAACGTGCAGACTCCACGCAGACAGTGACCCAAGCCAGGAATCGAACTCAGGTCCCTGGCGCTGTGAGGCAGCAGTGCTAACCACTGTGCCAAAACGTTGGATAAGTCAAATGTCACCAAGTTAACACTTATAAACATCAAGGAACATTTTAAAGCATTTTTTAAAATTATGTTGTCCAATGACAGGTTTTTGCTTTTGGTAATATGTTAACACGCATACAGAAATTTCCCCAGGTAGGTGACACATTTTCGAAGAACAAGAAGTCCTTTCCTGATGCGCCAACGGCTGAAACAAGACATCATTCTAAGGGTATCTATCCTGCTTGCTTTTCACTTACATTCCTGGTCTGCTCAGTTGCAATTTATTGCTATATTAGGAGTATGCAATTTGAACCCATCGACTGCAACGATGACAGAAGTGAGATTATCATGGGGCTGAATTGTGACAGAATCAATATGTGCAGGGTACAAGGTAACGATGATCAGCACATTGTATTATCAAACAAGCAGATTATTTTCGTGGAAATGGATGTCAACGTGACCCATTATCCCCCCAGGCTCTGACGTCTGTTCGTCCTCATTAAGTGGAAATGCCGGCGTTGGACTGGGGTAAACACAGTAAGGAGTCTAACAACACCAGGTTAAACTCCAACAGGTTTATTTGGAAGCAAACGCCACTAGCTTTCGGAGCACTGCTCCTTCGTCAGATGGAGTGGAAATCTGCTCTCAAACAGGGCACAGAGACACAAAATCAAGTTACAGAATACTGATTAGAATGCGAATTTCTACAGCCAACCAGGTCTTAAAGATACAGACAATGTGAGTGGAGGGAGCATTAAGCGCACTTTTTATAGACGTGCCGGATCATCGACACGGATGCCATCATCTCACATGAGAACAGCATCTACCAGGTACACGGTACCTACTCTTGCAACTCGGCCAACGTTGTCTACCTGATATGCTGCAGGAAAGGATGTCCCGAGGCATGGTACATTGGGGAAACCATGCAGACGCTACGACAACGGATGAATGAACACCGCTCGACAATCACCAGGCAAGACTGTTCTCTTCCTGTGGGGGAGCACTTCAGCGGTCACGGGCATTCAGCCTCTGATCTTTGGGTAAGCGTTCTCCAAGGCGGCCTTCACGACACACGACAGCGCAGAGTCGCCGAGCAGAAACTGATAGCCAAGTTCCGCACACATGAGGACGGCCTAAACCGGGATCTTGGGTTTATGTCACACTATCAGTAACCCCCACAACTTGCCTGCTGGACTTGCAGAATCTCACTGGCTGTCCTGTCTGGAGACAATACACATCTCTTTAACATGTGCTTAATGCTCCCTCCACTCACATTGTCTGTATCTTTAAGACCTGGTTGGCTGTAGGGATTCGCATTCTAATCAGTATTCTGTAACTTGATTTTGTGTCTCTGTGCACTGTTTGAGAGCAGATTTCCACTCCATCTGACGAAGGAGCAGCGCTCTGAAAGCTAATGGCATTTGCTACCAAATAAACCTGTTGGACTTTAACCTGGTGTTGTTAGACTCCTTACAGCCTTCATTAACACAGTAAGGAGTTTAACAACACCAGGTTAAACTCCAACAGGTTTATTTGGTAGCAAACGCCACCAGCTTTCGGAGCGCTGCTCCTTCGTCAGATGGAGTGGAAATCTGCAAAGTCCTCATTAACACTAAGTCATCCGTTCCTTTAGCCCTTTTGCCATCAATTCACTAAATGAATGAGTTGAGAAGATTCGCTCTTCTCCACACCTCAAAGTCACTAAACTTTGCATTTGCCAGATCCTCTGTCCCATTTAACACAATCGCCCCATAGCCACCATCGCCCCCCCCCCCACCCCCACTTGCCCAAGCTGATCTGATTTATTGTCACATGTATTAACATAGTGAAAAAAGACCGATTCCTCAGTAACAACTCCACTGTCCCAGCCCCACCTGCGCTTCCTCAAGCAGATTTTCCTTCCCAGTTTCAGATATCCTTCCTCTGCGAGACAGGCACTTGCTTCTCCTACACGTTGCGCGAATACGCACAGACTGGGTGGCCACAGTGCCAGATAACTCCAGTCTGTCTGCACTCATGACCCTGATGGAGGAGAGGTGCCAAAATCCTAGATAACTGCCACTTCAACACTCTGTTCCACACTCATTCTGATCACTTTCTGCATTTCAAACACTGCACTAACTTCAAAGAACAAAAAACAATACAGCACAGGAACAGGCCCTTCGGCCCACCGAGCCTGCACCAATACACAGTTTCTAACCCTCTGTTCGCCTCTCGTTCATGTGTCTATCAAGATACACCTGGAATGTTGCTAATGTGCCGGCTTCCACCACCTCCACTGGCAGTGCGTTCCAGGCACCCACCCACCCTCTGTGAAAAACTTTCCCCGCACATCTCCCCTTGCTGTCGACCCTGCCACCCTGGGAAAAAGCCTCCAACTATCCAAGCCTCTCATAACTTTGTAGACTTCTATCAGGACACCCCTCAGCCTCCGTCTTTCCAGTGGAAACAATCCAAGTTTATCCAACCTCTCCTCATACCAAAAAGCCTCCAGACCAGGCAACATCCTGATAAACCTTCTTTGCCGCATTCCTTTCTTCCATTTTCAAGGTGTTTGAACCACCCATTCAAAATATTTGTCTGGCATATGGCAGCACAGTGGCACAGCAGTTAGCACTGCTGCCTCACAGCGCCAAGGACCCGGGTTTGATTCCTGGCTTGGGTCACTGTCTGTGCAGAGTCCATACGCTCTCCCCATGTCTGCGTGGGTTTCCTCCGGGTGCTCCGGTTTCCTCACAGTCTAAAAGACGTGCTGGTTAGCTGCATTGTTCATGCTAAATTCTCCCTCAGTGCACCCAAACAGGTGCTGGAGTGTGGCAACCAAGGGACTTTCAGAGCAACTTCATTGTAGTGTTAATGTAAGCCTACTTGCATCTAAATAAACTATAAATAACAAAATAAACTTTGCATATAATTAAGAACTTTTTGCCTCTTTCCAGTCACTACAATTAGACATTCCCACAATTTTTAACTTACCAGCAGTCATTTTTCAATAATATTTAGAATATTGATCGTTAACCTACTGATCTTACGCCTGCTCTTCATTTTGTCCAGTCTTTTAAAAGATTTGGTTGATGAAGCATATCTGGACACAAGAACAGGAAGCAGTAGTAGGCCATACCATCTCTCAAGTCTGCTCTGCCATTAAAATCATCTATATCACCTGATCGTCAACATCAATTTCTTTCTCCTGCCCCACCCCTCCCAGATCCCTCGATTCCCTTTGTGCCTAAAAATCTACCAAACGCAGTCTTGAAAAAACTCAACAACTGAGCATCCGCAGCACTCTGGGGTACAGAACTAAATTTTGAAAATAAATGATCCCCATCTCAGTCCTAAACGGCTGACCCCTTACCCTGAGACTATGACCACCATTGTCAACTGTCGGAAAAATCCATCTGGTTCACTTAATGCCCTTAAGGGAAATGAAATCTGCCATCCTGGGCGGCACGGTGGCACAGTGGTTAGCACTGCTGCCTCGATTCCCGGCTTGGGTCACTGTCTGTGCTGAGTCTGCACATTCTCCTCATGTCTGCGTGGGTTTCCTCCAGGTGCCCCAGTTTCCTCCCACAATCCAAAAGACGTGCTGGTTAGGTGCATTGGCCATGCTAAATTCTCCCTCAGTGTACCCGAACAGCTGCTAGAGTGTGGCGACTAGGGCATTTTCACAGTAACTTCATTGTAGTGTTAATTTAAGCCAACGTTCAACACTAATAAATAAACTAATAAACTCAAACCTTACCTGGTCTGGTTTACATGTGACTCCAGAGCCACAGCAATGTGGTTGACTCTCAACTGTCTTCCAAGGGCAACTAGGGATGAGCAATAAATCCTGGCCAGCCAGCGACCCCCATGTCCCACAAATGAATAAAAAGAATTCCTATATTGTACAGTCTCTCATCATCTTCCCTGTCAACCCTCTCAGAATTTTATACGCTTAATGAGATTCTCATTCTGCCTATTCTGTTCAATCTCTCTTCACAACACAACCCTATCAGGGCAGGAATTCATCTAGTGACCCACATTGCACTTCCACTAAGGCAAGCGTAAGATTCCTTTGGCTAAACGAGCAAAACTATATACCGTACCCCAAGCGTGGCCTCATTAAAGCACTCTACTACAACATCAAGACTTGGTGACTGGTATTTTCCAATTCCCTTATATATATAGAAACATAGAAAAACTACAGCACAAAACAGGCCCTTCGGCCCCACAAGTTGTGCCGAACATATCCCTACCTATAACCCTCCATCCTATTAAGTCCCATGTACTCATCCAGGAGTCTCTTAAAAGACCCTATTGAGTTTGCCTCCACCACCACTGACGGCAGCCGATTCCACTCACCCACCACCCTGTGTGAAAAACTTCCCCCTAACATTTCCCCTGTACCTACCCCCCAGCACCTTAAACCTGTGCCCTCTCGTAGCAGCCATTTCCACCCTGGGAAAAAGCCTCTGAGAGTCCACCCGATCTATGCCTCTCAACATCTTATATACCTCTATTAGGTCTCCTCTAATCCAACGTCTCTCCAAGGAGAAAAGACCGAGCTCCCTCAGCCTATCCTCATAAGGCATGCCACTCAATCCAGGCAACATCCTTGTAAATCTCCTCTGCACCCTTTCAATCTTTTCCACATCCTTCCTGTAATGAGGCGACCAGATATATAAACTAACAAACCTTATTCCTTCATAACTGCTTGCAATACCTCCCTAAGTTGCTGAATCACTTCAAAATATGGGCAGTACGGTAGCACAGTGGTTAGCACTCCTGCCTCAAAGCACCAGGGACCCGGGTTCGATTCCCAGCTTGGGTCACTGTCTGTGCGGAGTCCGCACGTTCTCCCCGTGTCTGCGTGGGTTTCCTCCAGGTGCTCCGGTTTCCTCCCACAGTCCAAAGATGTGTAGGGTAGGTGGATTGGCCATGCTAAATTGCCCCTTTGTGACAGGGGGACTAGCTAGGGTAAGTACATGGGATTCTGCGGAAAGGGCCTGGGTGGGATTGTTGTCAGTGCAGACTCGATGGGCCGAATGGACTCCTCCTGCACTGTAGAATTCGATGAAACTTGGGGGAGACGGACAAAAGTCCACTATCAAGATCCTGTAAACCGGTTTCATCTGGAGTCGGCCTGACACAATCCTATGGGGATGGCTGTTCCAGGTTTTCTGCAAGTCAGTACGGAGAAATCAGTCAGCCGACCCAATGTCAACATTGTACCAAAGCCAATTGTTCTGATAAAGCTCAAGCAGAGAGATATGGATAATGTACACATTGCTCTGCTTGTGCCACAATATGTCGGACACAAACAATAAAATTATTCTTTTACAACAGCTGCTAAGATTCTGGCCAATATCGCTGCTTGTACTGACCCAAGATATATTTCTTTATACAGAATACACAAAGTGGTAAACCCTGGATTTGCAGTAAGCCTTCAGAATGCTTTCATATTGCTTAGCGAAGGATGAACATGTTCACCGTCGATGGTGTCTGGTAGGGTCCCGATGGTGATTGCCAAGACTAATCAGCACCCGGAAGGTTCTGTTGAAAAGCGACAGGGTACCACAGATGAGTGTGTTTTGGACAATTTGCTGGCTCAGATATTTCCTCCACTTGCGTTGTTTCTGTTTCCACATGCACTTGCTTTTGAAGGAGGCCGCACTATTTTTTAATCTGATTGCACCAGGTGACACGATGGCCTAGTGGTATTATCGCTAGATCATTAATACAGAAACTCAGCTAATGTTCTGGGGACCTGTGTCCGAATCCCTCTATGGCAGATGGTAGAAATTGAATTCAATAAAAATATCTAGAATTAAGAATCAACTGATGACCATGAAACTATTGTCCGAAAAACCCATCTGGTTTACTAATCACCTTTAGGGAAGGAAATCTGTCGTCCTTACCTGGTCTGGCCTACATGTGACCCCAGAGCCACAGCAATGTGGTTGACTCAACTGCCCTTGGGCAACTAGGGATGGGCAATAAATGCTGGCCAGCCAGTGACGCCCATGTTCCATGAATGAATTTTAAAAATGGTGAGCTTCTCCCGGGACTCGAGCATGATATCCAAACTCCTAAGTGAGGCCTTCTTTGCATCCATGCAGCGCTTCCTCTGACTGCCAGGGGAGCCCACCCAAGCCTCAACCTCTCCAAAGAAAATTCACTTTGGTAAGCGAGTGGTCCCAATAACAATGTCTGCTTGGCATACCAGCTCAGGTGAGCAGTGTCCATACCTTATTCCATTATCTGATCTTCAGAAGCTTCTGAAGGCAGCTCGAGTGAAAGTGGTTGAGCGATTCCAGCTCATGCACTGTAGGTAGGAGCTCTTCACAGCGTTCGAACTTCTGCCTACACTATACAGACACCTGCAACACTTGAGCAGAAGCAGGACGGGGGGAGAGAAATCAAGTATCCATCTCCTTGTGTCAGCACACAATGGCCCCAAACACTGATACCAATGTCAGGTCGAGAAGTTTTAGACATTGCAGCTTTGCCACTACACTGCTGGCTACCAAAAGAATCATCCAGCAACAGAGAGCTGATTTTTTTCCCCCCCCCCAACTCCCACAACACTATTCCTCCACATATTTCCCATTTTTTTATTTCGGTTTTCGACTCAACTCAGCCGACAGCATGTTCTGAATTAAGGATCTTGGCTCTTTTCCCAGGCTTTTCAATAAAAGGTAATTCCACGAGGTGGGTCATAGGGAGGATTCACAGGGGATTACCTCATCACCGAGACACATGAATGCTTGCAGAGATTGTTCACTTCCAATACCACTGCTGGCACTGAACAGAAACCCCCGCCATGCAGCATTTGATGCATCACAACAATGCAATCAATTCAAAACTGCACCAACCCCCATTCAGAGGAAGTGTTGCAGAAAATAATTTTGCTTCTTAAACATAAAACGCAGTATTTTAAGGAACACCATATTCATGAAAACTTAAAATTTTAATTGATACTCTAAACACTGATATAAAAATTGTGGCATGCGTCACTGCCATTTCGCATACACCAAGTCGATGTACCTTCTACCTTCCGAAAACAGAAATCCGTCAAAATAAACTTTGCCTGAAGATAGTGGCACTTTAAAAAAGTTTAAAGTTTATTTATTCGTGTCACAAGTAGGCTTACATTAACACTGCAATGAAGTTACTGTAAAAATCCCCTAGTCGCCACACTCCGGCGCCTGTTTGGGTACACTGAGGGAGAATTTAGCACGGCCAATGCACCTAACCAGCACGTCTTTCAGACTGTGGGAGGAAACCGGAGTACCCGGAGGAAACCCACGCAGACACGGGGAGAACATGCAGACTCTGCACAGTAGAATCACAGAATCCCTACAGTGCAGGAGGAGGCCATTCAGCCCATCGAGCGTGTGCCAACCCTCCAACAGAGCATCCCACCCAGGCCCTGTCCCCGTAACCCCACGTGTTTACTCCGCTAGTCCCCCTGACACTCAGGGGCAATTTAGCGTGGCCAATCCAACTAACCCGCACATCTTTGGACTGTGGGAGGAAATTGGAGCACCCGGAGGAAACCCACGCAGACACGAAGAGAATGTGCAAACCCCACGCAGTCACCCTGGCGCTGTGAGGTAGCAGTGCTGACCACTGGCCGCCCTTAATGAAGTACAATTTTTAAAAAGCCTTTGTTGAAAAGTATTTGCGATTATATGGCCATTATCACATTGCTGTTTCTGAGAACTTGCAGTGTGCAAATTGGTTGCCCCGACCTATAATAGTGACTACACTTTGAAACTACATTGTTGGCTAGAAAGGGCATCCTGAAGTCCTGAAAGATGCGACAAAAGTACAAGTCTTCCTTTTGTGCCTCTATCAAAATGTGAAACATAATCAAATTACTTCTATGTGAGGTTATATCATTAAATTAAAATACATGCAACCCAGCTGTTTTCTCTCTCTCCCCCGCCCACCACCCCCCCCCCTCCCCCGCCAAGTTGACTGGGATACACAGGGGGAACATAATTGTCAATTTTCACTGAAAATACATCTGCTAAAGCCGCACACATACTCTAATCTACACTTTTACATAATCTTTCCTTTAACCTCAAACGGCACATTGGTTTTGTTTATCACACCCATTGGGCCATCAAATCAGTCACCTGCACAGTGACCGCCCTGCAGCCATTTGTGTTCCTCACTGCCTCGGATTTTTTAAAAAAAATCATTTACCAGTCGTAAAACAGGATTTTTTCCACCATCTACCAAAACAGCCTTCCCAAATTTACAAAGAAGAAATGCAACAAGGCAACTCCCTACACGATAAACCCAGCAAGGAGATAATTTAATCACAAATAGACAGAAAACACAAGCCTGCCTACAAAATTGGCTCACACAACATAAACCTTCTCCACAAGCTGCACAAGCACATCAACAGATGCTGCTGAGTCGCTGGACATCCTGGATTCCAAGTGCACTCTTCCTGTGAATGGTAGCAAGCAAAACGCATACAAATCTGTTCACCAACATCTCTCAGAGTGCACCACTGCTGCATTCTTAGCAGAGGAAACACAGACACCACTTGTCACACCCCACACCTCCCCCCCCCCCCCCCCCCCCCCGGCCCCCAAAACTCAGCCCTCTCCCAACACCCGACCTTCCAGAAACATCCTCCCAAAGAATTCCTAAGTGTGCCCAAGGACTGATGCACTGCACATCTCATAAGCGTCACCGACCGAGGAAGCAATCAAACTGACACGGTGGCACAGTGGTCATCATTACTGCCTCAACACCAGGGACCCGGGTTCGATTCCCAGATTGGGTCACTGTCTGTGCAGAGTCTGCGCACTCTCCCCATATCGGCACGTTCACCCCGTGTCTGCGTGGGTTTCCTCCCGGTGCTCCGGTATCCTCCCACAGTCTGAAAGACGTGGTGGTTAGGTGCATTGGCCATGCTAAATTCTCCCTCGGTGTACCCGAACAGGTGCCAGAGTGTGGCGACTAAGGAATCTTCACAGTAACTTCCTTGTAGTGCTAATGTAAGCCAACTTGTGACACCAATAAACAAACTTAAAACATCATGTTCTGTTATAAAGGTGAAGCAAAAGTAGCATTAGTTTAACTGGCTGAGGGGAAACCAAGAGGAATGTGAAATGGACTGGAAGAGCTTTTAAGCTGTATTTACATAACTACATATGATCAATTTAATTAAGCACATACTAAAAATAATTAATAACTCAAAGATCGATCAGAAATTTATCTAAATATCCAATTCTTTCTGAAAATTAGTTTATTAAATTAGCTTGTTAATCGATCAACCCAAACTGAAAAGGGTTCACGGTCGAGAATATTTCTATGGGCCAAGTACCAGCTGGTCTTTTTGTGTTGGCAGCAGTTTTAATCCAAACGTACAGATAATCAAGCTCTGTTCTTTGAAACAGCTACACAGCTACAAATTTAAATTCTCGAGGACATAGAGTGAAAGCAAAAAAGCAAGACACTGCCAGCAAAATACTACCAGCAACGGTAAAAAGAAAAGAATCATAAATCCCTGCAGTGCAGAAGGAGGCCATTCAGCCCATCGAGTCTGCACCAACAACAAAGACACCCAGGCCCTATCCCTGTAACCCCGCCACGTATGTACCCTGCCAATCCCCCTGACACCAAAGGGCAATTTAGCATGGCAAGTCAACCTAACCCGCACACCTTTAGGTTGCGGGAGGAAACCGGAGCACCCGGAGGAAGCCCACGCAGACACGGGGAGAACATGCAAACTCCACGCAGACCGTCACCCAAGGCCGGAATTGAACCCGGGTCCCTGGCGCTGTGCCAGAAGACAATATTTAACCTCCTTAGCTCTCCAAGAGACTTTTACTCGTTTGCTCAGTGTTGCCAGTTATTTCTGCCTTGCTTCAGATTTTCAGTCTTTGAGGATTTTTGAATACTTCTTTTTAGAAAAAAAAAGAATCATAAATCCCTGCAGTGCAGAAGGAGGCCATTCAGCCCATCAAGTCTGCACCAACAACAAAGACACCAAGGCCCTATCCCTGTAACCCCGCCACGTATCAGGGTGGCATGGTAGCACAGTGGTTAGCACTGCTGCTTCACAGCTCCAGGGACCTGGGTTCGATTCCCGGATTGGGTCACTGTCTGTGTGGAGTTTGCACATTCTCCTCGTGTCTGCGTGGGTTTCCTCCGGGTGCTCCGGTTTCCTCCCACAGTCCAAAGATGTGCAGGATAGGTTGATTGGCCATGCTGAAATTGCCCCTTAGTGTCCTGAGATGCGTAGGTTAGAGGGGTTAGCGGGTAAATATGTAGGGATATGGGGGTAGGGCTTGGGTGGGATTGTGATCGGTGCAGACTCGATGGGCCGAATGGCCTCTTTCTGCACTGTAGGGTTTCTATGATTCTAAAAGGCACTGAGTGAGTTTTCCATATCCATTCCTACAGAGGATTGGAACCTGGTCACTACCAGGACTGTCATTCTCAAGTTTCCTTTCCTGTTTCCCTGAAGTCAATTCCTTCTCTGCGTTATGTTACTCAATAGAACATCCGCAGTTATTTGCTCGCCTAGTTATTATTTTTGACACATTTCAGTGGCTCCTTCTGAATCTGAGCACAAGTAGAATTGCAACGGCGTTCAAATTACAGGATCGACTATCAAAACAAAACGAGTAATAATATTGATTAAATGCACAGTTACAGTAATATGGCCATGCCCTCTTCAAAAGGGCACAGCCGTACCAGTCAGCTTCCTCAGAACGGTACTGGTACATGATTGTTGTACATCTGCAGAATAAACCTGCTATCTTCTGCTAGGCTGACAAAAAAGGATTTTCTCGCTTTCTCTTGCAGCAGCTCAAGAGGCCTGACCTTTCATTGTGCACTGTACGGCTCTGCTGAAATATTCTTTTCTACCTAAAGAAAATTCCTTCCATTGTAAAAGGGGGAAAGAAGGAGCATTCATCCTAAATACGCCATGAAATCAAGTGAATCAGGAAGAGAAAGCAGTGCCACAATCTGCTTCTAAATGCAGCACTCTTGACGTTAAAAAGGGCAACCGCTTGATGAGGTGCTCGGCCCTTTTGTTTTTATTTGTGGGGAAGAAACCAACCAGTGGAGTTTCAGTTTTATTTCAAATGCACTTGGAAACGCTCATGTCCCCCCCCCCCCCCCCCCCCCCCCACCATTCATTGCAGACAAATGAAAAACACCTCAGCAATTATTTTTCACAAAGGTACTCAAACTAAAAAAAAAGAGAGCAAAAAGTAACATTTTCTCCCTCCATTTACTGAAACTTCCTGCTGGAGCCAATTTGACAGGAGTCTGCAGTGCACAGATTGCAACCAGACTACGCAAATCCCCAAGCTGTACGACATATCCCTTCTTGAATTAAATGAATAGAATAGAAAGGAAATTTGGCATGTCAGCTACGACTCTCACCAACCTTTACAGCTGCAGCATAGAAAGCATTCTTTCTGGTTGTATCACAGCTTGGTTATGGCTCTTGCTCTGCCCAAGACCACAAGAAACTACAAAAGGTCGTGAATGTAGCCCAATCCATCACGCAAACCAGCCTCCCATCCATTGACTCAGTCTATACTTCCCGCTGCCTCGGAAAAGCATCCAGCATAATCAAGGACTCCATGCACCCCGGGCATACTCTCTTCTACCTTTTTCCGTCGGGAAAAAGATACAAAAGTTTGAGGTCAGGCATCAACCGGCTCAAGAACAGCTTCTTCCCTGCTGCTGTCAGACTTTTGAATGGACCGACCTTGCATTAAGTTGATCTTTCTCTACACCCTAGCTATGACTGTAATACTACATTCTGCACACTCGCCTTTGCTTCTTTTTGAACAGTATGCTTTATCTGTATAACGCACAAGAAACAATACTTCTCATACTTTTCACTGTATACTAATACACGTGACAATAATAAATCAAATCAAAGAATTAACAGTCACACTTTCGAATGGAGACAATGTGTCCTCGTGGGCGGCATGGTGGCACAGTGGTTAGCACCGCTGCCTCACAACTGTAGGGACCCGGATTCAATTCCGGCCTTAGGTGACTGTGTGCAATTTGCACATTCTCCCAGTGTGTGCGCGGGTTTCCTCCCACAGTCCAAAGATGTGTAGGTTAGGTGGATCGGCCATGCTAAATTGCCCTCAGTGTCCCACGATGGATTAACTGGGTAAATACATGGGGTTACATGGATGGGGGAGGGTCTGGGCAAAATATTCTCGTCAGCGAGTAGGTGCAGGCTTGATGGGCCGAATAGCCTCCTCTTCACTGTAGGGATTCTATGATTCTAGCACGACAACCTGTGTCTTTTGTGATGATGCCCAGCATTCTATTGCAATTTACCTCATCAGGCTCTCGATCTGCTGAGCACAGCGTTGGTGCCATGTTGAGGTTTGACTGGTTACTCTGATGACATGGTCAGGACAAGCCACAGTATTCAAGCTCAACATTATAATGTTCAGTCACTGAAGGGGATAGACAATTCTCAAGCGAGTCCATTTTCATTCCCCACAAGCAGAATGGAGCAAAGAAGAATATGAAACATAACGCAACATAGGGCGACATGGTGGCACAGTAGTTAGCACTGCTGTCTCACAGCGCCAGCACTGCTAGATGGGTGGAGAACTGGCTTGGCCATAGGAGACAGAGGGTAGTGGTCGAAGGGTCTTTTTCCGGCTGGAGGTCTGTGACCAGTGGTGTTCCGCAGGGCTCTGTACTGGGACCTCTGCTATTTGTGATATATATAAATGATTTGGAAGAAGGTGTAACTGGTGTAATCAGCAAGTTTGCGGATGACACGAAGATGGCTGGAATTGCGGATAGCGAAGAGCATTGTCGGGCAATACAGCAGGATATAGATAGGCTGGAAAATTGGGCGGAGAGGTGGCAGATGGAGTTTAATCCGGATAAATGCGAAGTGATGCATTTTGGAAGAAATAAGGTAGGGAGGAGTTATACAATAAATGGCAGAGTCATCAGGAGTATAGAAACACAGAGGGACCTAGGTGTGCAAGTCCGCAAATCCTTGAAGGTGGCAACACAGGTGGAGAAGGTGGTGAAGAAGGCATATGGTATGCTTGCCTTTATAGGACGGGGTATAGAGTATAAAAGCTGGAGTCTGATGATGCAGCTGTATAGAACGCTGGTTAGGCCACATTTGGAGTACTGCGTCCAGTTCTGGTTGCCGCACTACCAGAAGGACGTGGAGGCATTGGAGAGAGTGCAGAGAAGGTTTACCAGGATGTTGCCTGGTATGGAGGGTCTTAGCTATGAGGAGAGATTGGGTAGACTGGGGTTGTTCTCCTTGGAAAGACGGAGAATGAGGGGAGATCTAATAGAGGTATACAAGATTATGAAGGGTATAGATAGGGTGAACAGTGGGAAGCTTTTTCCCAGGTCGGAGGTGACGATCACGAGGGGTCACGGGCTCAAGCTGAGAGGGGCGAAGTATAACTCAGACATCAGAGGGACGTTTTTTACACAGAGGGTGGTGGGGGCCTGGAATGCGCTGCCAAGTAGGGTGGTGGAGGCAGGCACGCTGACATCGTTTAAGACTTACCTGGATAGTCACATGAGCAGCCTGGGAATGGAGGGATACAAACGATTGGTCTAGTTGGACCAAGGAGCGGCACAGGCTTGGAGGGCCGAAGGGCCTGTTTCCTGTGCTGTACTGTTCTTTGTTCTTTGCTGTCTCAGTGCCAGGGACTTGGGTTAGATTCCCAGCTTGGTCACTGTCTGTGTGGAGTTTGCACGTTCTTCCCGTGTCTGCCTTGGTTTCCTCTGGGTGCTCTGGTTTCCTCCCACAGTCTGAAAGGTGTGCTGGTTCGGTGCATTGGCCATGGTAAATTCTCTCTGTGTAGCCGAACAGGCGCCGGAGTGTGGTGACTAGGGGATTTTCACAGTAACTTCATTGCAGTGTTAATGTAAGCCTACCGATAAATACAAAACCTTAAATTCAGGAAGCAGAGAATTCTCTGCAGTTGCTAATGTTTCATGAACCATTTCCAAAGTCAGAGGGTAGAATCTCTATACAACAGGACTCAACAGAATGAACACTTCAAATTTACTCAAGAGGTTATAGTCTGAAACAGGATGTTGATTCATACTTGTGATCCTCCACAACGTGACTTTCATTTGCTGCGGTGTTCTAGGGAGGCAGCGAGTGGAAATAGTGCAACTTCCTCACAGTAAACCGAGGGAAAGAGACAGGGAGGAGATGAACCCTGTTTGTGTTGCTGGTGGCCTGCTTCATGTTGAACTCGCTATCGCAACTAGTAGTTGAGATGACCGAGCTAGCACTCCATTCTGCTGCTTCTCCCTTTATTCCGCATTCTCTGGCATTATTCAATAGTCTAATATTTGGTTCCTTAAAGCTTTATTGAAAATCTAAATAAATTACATCCATATCATCACCCTCATCTATACACTCTGTTACCTCCTCAAAAAATTCAACAAGGTTGAATTTCCCTTGAGCTTCCCTTTTGAAATCCATACTGATGATAGGTATCTCTCTTTAGAAGCACATCCCAATGGCACGTTCTTGTTTTGGCACAATTCCACAATTAGGGAATTTATCCCAATAGCACAGCCACAATTTGCACTTTTTTTTTCCATTCATTCATAGCATGTGGATGTCGCTGGCCAGACCAGCAGTTAACGCCCATCCCTAATTGCCCTTGAGGTGGTGGTGGTGGTGGTGAGCTGCCTTCTTGAACCACTGCAGTGCATGTGGTGTAGCTGCACCCAAAGTGCTGTTACGGAGAGAAAGATTTTGCCCCAGTGACAGTGGAGAAACAGCGATATGTTTCCAAGTCAGGATTGTGAGTGACTTGGAGGGGAAGTTGCAGGCGGTGGTGTCCCTGTGCTTCTGCTGCCCTAGCCCTTCTAGATGGCAGTGGTCCTGGGTTTAGACTGTGCTCTCTAAAGAGTTGGTGAGTTCCTGTAGTGCATCTTGTAGATGATACACACTGTTGATACTGTGCACTGGTGGTGGAGGGAGTGAATGTTTGTGGATGTGGTGCCAATCAAGCGGACTGCTTAGTCCTAGATGGCGTCATGCTGCACCCACCCAGGCAAGTTGAGAGCATTCCATCACATTCCTGACTTGTGCTTTGTGAATCGTGCACAAGCTTTGGGGATTCAGGATGCGAGTTCCTTGCCGAAGAATTCATAGCTTTTGACCCACTCTTGTAGTCACAGTATTTATATGGCTAGTCCAGTTCAGTTTCTGGTCAATAGTTTATCATGGGGAGTTCAACGACAGTGATGCCATTGAATGTCAATGGGGCAATGGTCAGATTCTCTCTTGTTGGAGATGGCCTTTGTCTGGCACTGGTGTGGCACAAATGTTACTTGCCACTTGCCAGCCCAAACCTGGATATTGTCCAGATCTTGTCCAGACAACACAGCAATGGTAATGCCACTGAATGTTAAGCTTCAGCACAGTTTATGCGCTCTTTCTACCCATGTTCATACACAAGGATCTGTCCTCTGCAGGAAAAAGGAACATATCCAGGCATTGTGCTTTTTTTGAATCAAACAAAAGCTTAGTAGAACAATAGTTCCTTCGTGTAAACCCCGTGATCAGATCTGACTTGCCAACTAATCAGCACACATTTCACATGCAGTCTAAATTTTGCTCCCTTTGCAATTTGGCATCTGTCCTGATGAGTGCAAAATGAATAGCTTCGACTGCATCTCTTTTTCAGCAATCATATGATAGTCACTAATAAATCCAATAGTGAATGCTTTACCTGGACAATAGTTAATTTTGAACTTTCTATCACATGCACAAAAGGAGAAGCTATATGAACACAAAGGAGAAATGAATACAAGGATATGTTCATGGGGTTAGATAAAGAATGGTGCTGAGAGGGGCATCTGGAGGCTAGCCACAGAAATAAACTTGTTGGGCTGAATGGCATGTTTCTGTGTTGCAAACACTTTGTAGATGCTTTAGGTGCTTTAGAAAGTGGAATCATCTGTAAATAGTCGAAAGATCTTATGAAGAGGCACCATCATCCTGGTAAAGATACTGACATACTTATGGGGGAGAGGGAGGCAGGAAAATGGAGCTGAGGCCATGATCTGATCGGACATGACCTCACTGAATGGCAAAGCAAGCTGTTCATTCCTTTGTGTTCCTATGTTCTTATGGTTATAATCAAAGATATGCAAATCTAATCACTTTACGATGTCTTACTAGAAACCTCACTGCATCTTCTAAGAATTACATTTATTGGAAGCTTCATTATGTCTGTGATAAAAAAGTTTTAAAGTTTATTTATTAGTGTCACAAGTAGGCTTACACTACATTAACACTGCAATGAAGTTACTGTGAAAATCCCCTAGTCGTCACACTCCAGCGCCTGTTCGGGTACACTGAGGGAGAATTCAGCACGGCCAATGCACCTAACCAGCACGTCTTTCAGACTGTGGGAGGAAACCAGAGCACTCGGAGAAAATCCAAGCAGGCACAGGGAGAACGTGCAGACTCTACACAGACAGTGACCCAAGCCGGGAATTGAGGCGCTGTGAGGCAGCAGCGCTAACCACTGTGCCACCACGGTGGAACAGATTGATATCAAAAAAATGCTAACATTTCCTACATAATCCCTTTACACAAATCCGTGTTAACTCTGCCAATCGTATTACGATTTCCTAAGTCCCCTGCTTATCATGCCCCTAATAACAGATACTGGCATTATCCCCATGGCTGATGTGAGGCTAACTGGACTATTCGTTCCCTATTCTTCCTCTCCCTCCTTTTCTTGATATTATGATCATTGGTTTGCTACAAATAAATGAAAACCTTCCAGGTTGAAAAACAGTTTTCAGAGCAGTCCATTGGTGGACCAGGGAATTGCCCAAGACCACTCCAAAAGGGCTAGATTCCTTTGAAAAAAAAAAGAGCATTGGCAGAATTGAGTTGGTAAAGTGCACCAACATGCAATGTCTGAGAAAAATGAATCGAGAGAGAGTACGTGATGAACTTTTCTCCTTAATGTTGGCACCAAAGTATTGTAAGAAGTTTAACAACACCAAGTTAACGTCCAACAGGTTTATTTGGTAGCAAAAGCCACACGTTTGCTACCAAATAAACCTATTGGACTTTAACCTGGTGTTGTTAAACTTCTTACTGTGTTTACCCCAGTCCAACGCCGGCATCTCCACATCATGACTACCAAAGTATTGCGCGGAAAGAAAGTTAGGAAAGATTTGGTGCTATCAAAGGAAGGTAAACCCAGGCAGTTCCCACACAACTTCTAGTGATTAGTTGTAGAGTTATAATGACGTAGACCAAGAATAAGATTGTCAGCCAACCCACTAGAGATGTGCAACTTTTCAACAAGCTAATGTCAATAATGTTAAAGTTGAAGCGAATTCTTGTAAACAACAAAAATAACAGAAAATTCACTTCATTTACCTGATATTCAATGAAACAAAAACTTTAGAAGGGCTGGAATTGAAGGCTGACTTGATGTGCAAGAAATGCTGGAGCCTGTACAGCCAACTAACTGCAAAATATTTCTGGTATCAACAAACACATTGAGCCCAGCTACTGGTTTTATTCCATCTACCTTTAGTCCATTTGCAAAATAAAATATAGCTTAGAAGTTATAATTAAAGGAGTTTCAGTTCGGTTCACTTCCCACAGCTCACTGTGCAACTTTCACTGCTGCAACACTATCCCAACCACCGCACCGAGTTGATAGATAGCACACAATCAGCTGAAACCCAAACCTCTTCAGAATTTCATATTTCTCAACCCTGATTAAAATCAACAGATTTGTAAATTTGGCTGGAACATTACTTCACTGATAATATGAGCGCATCCTTCTTTATACAGTATCTAACACTTGCCATAGCAACACCATGTGCCAAGTGTTTAAATCCTGGCAACACTATTCTTAAGCAAAAAAATGTGCATCTATGATATTCGAACGACTCAGTGAATAAGAAACTGAATGCATCAATAATGAGAGTCCTGGGACAATACAGCCCGGTAACAGCAATATTACTCATTAACTTTTTTGTCCATGGCTGCAAAACAGACATTACACGCAAGGAAAACCCTTATAGAAAGTTGGAAAACAAGATAGCACCAGGGATCAATCATCGCACTTCACCTGCTTTGATATTGCAATTTGGGATTTGACAGCAAGCTAACTGCACCATTCCTATTTCCCATACCTGCGCAGACTGGCCGTGATATCTCAATCCATGCACACATGCCACAGGCATGTATTGTATGTATAACTATTCTATCATGATGCCCTAGTGGGAATAATGGAATGTCTGATTGTGAGGTGACATTACAACATTCTTACACTGCAGCAGGAGTGGGTCATAAAGCCCCTCAAGTTGTTCCATCAATCATCAAGATCAATGCTGATCTTTGACTTCAATTCCACCTTCCCAAACTATGTCCGCATCCCTTGATTCCCCAAGAGTTCAAAAATCCATCAATCACAGTCTTGAATATACTGAATGACACAACATCAATGGCTCTCTGGGCTAAAGAATTACAAAGATTCACAACCTTTTAAGTGAAGAAATTGCACCTTAACTCAACCCTAAATGGCCGACCCTTATCCTGAGGCCTAGTTCGAGACTCCACCAGGCAGGGAAAACGGCCTTTCAGCATCTACTCTGTAAAATCCCCCAAGAAGTTTCCCGGTCGCAATGAGATCACCTCTCATGTTTTTAAATTTTATTCCTTCCTTAAAGTCTACAAAGCCAATGTGCAGCGTGAACTGGGCAAGCCCTTAACCCATCTCCTTGCTTGCTCCAAAACACAATTCAAATTGAATCCAATTGATAGTTCCCATAAGAGAGACATACAAGATCCAAGCTGGCAAAAAAAGGCACTGCACCCGAACTTGGGCAACTCCTCAGAATATAGGCCCATTTGACTCAATCCCTCCTCATTGGCCAGTCCGGAATAATCAATCAACCGAACTGTCACTGCACCCTTTAACAACAGTTTTGGACTTGGCCACACCACTCACTCTCAACTTGAATGAAATTTTCTATTATCAAAAACAGTACAGCACAGGAACAGGGCCCTCAGCCCATCAAATCTGTGCCGACTACCCTGGATTCTCTACTGTGAGATACTGACTTAAAGCGTCCTCATTACACAGTACTAGATCGAAAATAGCCTGTTCTGGAGCTGGTGCCTCAAGACTTGGCTCCAGAAAACCATCTCGAATGCATTCCATGAACTTATCGTCCAAGTTTCTTTTGCCAATTTGCTTTAGCCAGTCAACGTTAAGGTTGAAGTCCATGATTATCTCATTAATCCTATTTCCTGCTCCTCGAATTTCCTGATTTATACACAGACCAACACCATTAGGGCCCCGATAAACTACTCCAGGTCTACCAATGTGTTCTGCCCTTGATTATTTCTTAGCTATACCCAGACTGAGTCTGCATGCTGACTTTCTCGGAGAAAATTCTATTTCTCTACGGTCTTCGTCTCATCCTCTATTATCAAGGCGATCTCACTTCCTTTACCATATTGCCTGCATTTTCTTACAATCAATAATCGGCTTCCAACTTTGACAATCCTGCATCCAAGTCTCAGTAATGACCACTACATCAGTTAGGAACAGGAGTAGGCCATTCAGTCCCTCGAACCTGCTGATCTGATTGCAGCTTCAACTTCACATTGCTGCTCACTCCCTTGTTTGTCAAGAATCTATCTACCGCTACCTTAAAAAGATTAATTGGCCCTGCCTCTATTACTCTCTGGGGAAGAGAGTTTCAAAGACTCGTGACCCTCTGAAAGAAAAAAAAAAATTTCACATTTTCGTCTTTAATGGGAGGCCCTTTACTTTTAAACTGTGCCCCCTGGTTCCAGTTTCTCCCACAAATGAAAACACCCTTTCAGCATTCACCCTCTCAAGTCTCCTCAGGATCTTGTGTGCTTCAACAAGATTGCCTCTCATTCTTCTAAACTCCAATGGACAAAGGCCCAGGCTGTCCAACCTTTCACCATAACATGTCCCAGCTATCAGTCAAGTGAAGCTTCTCTAAATTGCTTCTAACGCATTTATATCTTTCTTAAATAAGGATGAGACCAAACCTACACTCCAGTTCAAAGATGTGTGGGTTAGATTGATTGGCCATGCTAAATTGCCCCTTCGTGTCCGGGATGCGTCAGTTAGAGGGATTAGCAGGCAAATATGTGGGGTTACAGGGATAGGGCCTGGATGGGATTGTTGTCGGTGCAGACTCGATGGGCTGAATGGCCTCCTTCTGCACTGCAGGGTTTCTATGATTTCTACTCCAGAGGTCACTGCACCAATATCCTGTAGAACTGTAGCAAAATATTCCTATTTTTATATTCTATTCCCCTTGCAATAAACACCAACATTACATTGGTCTTCCTAAATACTTGCTGTGCATACATACTAACATTTTGCAATTCAGGACACCGAGATCCTTCTGCACCTCAGGATTCTGCAATCTCTCTCCATTTTAATAATGTGCTGCTGTTCCGTTCCTCCTGCTGAAGTGGGCAAGTTCATATTTTCCCACATTATATTCTGTTCGCCAAAATTTTGTCCACTGACTTAACACGTGTGCCTTTGCAGACTCCTTATGTCCACTTCACATCTTACTTTCCAACCTAGTTTTGTGTCAGATGAGCTAATTTAGCAATCATACATTCGGTCCTTCATTCAAGTCATTGATATAAATTGTGATTAGTTGAGGCCCCAGCACTAACTTTCACACAGCCAACTCTGCTCCACAGCTTTGGCTTTTCTTTTCAAGCTAATAAACTTACCAAATCTGAATCTCCCTTCCCCTTTATTAGTTAAGAGCCTTACCTACTGCTCAAGTTATTTGATTTGCCAGGACATTGGTCAGCAATCTTTTAGTGCAGCCACCCCAACAGAACAGCTTCCTCTTGCTCCAGTACTGGCGTTCCAATGCTGGTGCCTTGAATTGAAATTCCCTGCCTCCTACAACAATCCTTCGTCCATGCACTTGAAACCTCCAATTTCTACGTCCCTATGCCAATTTGCAGGGTTGCTCAGACAGCAATCCAGAGGCTGTGCTTAGAACTTTTGTACCTTAGCTCCTCAAACCTAGGGGTGCAGGTACATAGTTCCTTGAAAGTGATGCCACAGGCAGACAGGGTGGCGAAGGCGGTGTTTGGCAAACTTGCCTTCATCAGTCAGAGCATTGAGTACAGGAGTTGGAACATTATGTTACAAGACATCGGTAAGGCCACATTTGGAGTACTGCATACAATTCTGGTCACCCTGTTGTAGGAAGGATGTTATTAAACTGGAAAGGGTGCAAAAAAGATTGACAAGTATGTTACGAGGACTGGAAGATTTGAATTATGAGAAACTGGATAGGCTGGGGCTTTTTCCCCAGAGTGTAGGAGGATGAAACATAGAAAATAGGTGCAGAAGTAGGCCATTCGGCCCTTCGAGACTTCGCCATCATTCAGTATGATCATGGCTGATCATGCACGTTCAGTATCTCACTCTCACTTTCTCTCCATTCCCCTTGATCCCTTTGGCCACGAGGGCCATGTCCAGCTTCCTCTTGAACATATCTAATGAACTGGCCCCAACAGCTTTCTGTGGTAGAGAATCCCACAGGTTCACAACTCTGAATCAAGTCCTTCCTCATCTCAGTTCCGAATGGCTTATTCCTTATCCTGAGACTGTGGCCCCTAGTTCTGCACTTCCCCAACATCGGGAACATTCTTCCCGCATCTAGCCTATCCAGTCACATCAGGATTTTATATGTTTCTACGAGGTCCCCTCTCATTCTTCTAAATTCCAGTGAGTGCAAGCCCAGTTGATGCAGTCTCTCTTCATATGTCAGTCCTGAGGGGTGACCTTAGAAAGGTTTATAAAATCATGAGGGGCATAGATAAGGTGAATAGCCAAGGTCGGGTAGGGGAGTCCAAAACTAGAGGGCACAGGTTTAAAGGTGAGAGGGGAAGGGTGGTGCGTGTACGGAATGAGCTACCAGGTGGTGGTGGTAGAGGCAGGTACAATTACAACATTTAAAAGACATTTGGACAGGTACATGGATAGGAAAGGTTTAGTGGGATATGGGCCAAACACAGGCAAATGGGACCAGTTCAGTTTAGGAAACTGGTCAGCATGGACGAGTTGGGCCAAAAGGCCTGTTTTCGTGCTGTATATCTTTATGACTCTAAACTCCAACAGCAGAAACTCATTCTTTCCAAGCTGCTCATTCCTTTCTGTACCACATCAACTGGATCCTCCCCACCTCTTTTGCAAAAGCTTCCCTCCAACCTTTGGGCAACACCCTTATTAATCCTGGCAATTTTGTTTTCGGGGACTCTCATTCACGACTGCAGGGAACAGTATCCAGCCTCCAACTATATCATTCGCTATCATTATTCACTCTTCCACCCCTCAACCCCCACCCACTACTGGAGCGGCCTCCTGTACCACAGAGCCATGGGTCAATTTGCCCCTTGGATCACATCCATACCATTAGCAATAACTTTTTCTTATTCTCACACAGGATGTGGGTGGCACCAGCCACGCCAGCACTAATTGCCCATCATACCTCATGAACAATGGCAATGGCAAAGGCCCAGGCTCATTGGTGACCAAATATTAATATAAAATAAGTAACTGCCAGGTAAAGACTTGGCTCTTACTCACAGGATGTGGAACAATAGAACAGGAGTTTGGTTTCAATAGAGTTCTGCCATTTCCTGTGTGGAAACTGAAACAACACTGCCTCTCAACAATTTTCCTTGCCCTTATTTTGGTGGAGAGCATGAAAAACAGTATAAGCAATTCACCGTCTGATCAACTTTCCACAGCCAACGTGGATATTTATAGACACACAAAAGCAATGCGTTTACAAAGAGCCACAGGTGAAGAGGGGATCACTGTGCTTACCATTGTCGTAATCTAGAAATCTGATGCTAAACCTCTTTTGCTAAGAGATGAACTGATGGCACAGGACTCGAGGGGAGCTTGTTTTATAACAAAGACAATCGCCTCTCGAGCAGCTCTCAATTCAGTCGAGACACTTGGCTTTGGAGGCAGGAATAACAAAGAAAGAGAATTTCAAAAGGAGCAACCACACAGTGCTGCTTACAAGTTAATGCCCCATGCCAATGCTGCCAAGTTCTACTAACACTTGCAACCCGTCCAGGCAATTTTTGAGTCCCCTTCAGTAATTATTTGCCTGGGAGGCACGGCAAAGATCACAGTTTCACTTGTAGCCGCATCCCAACACATTTGCTTGGGCCTCAGCACCACTATCTGTAAACAAAGCTACAGATAAATAGGTCGAAGAATTAGCTAATTGTCATCTTGTTTGGTGAGCAGCATCAAAAAGACAAAGCCACATAATAGTGAACACTTCCCTGCGTATCAAATCAGCCTTTGCTAAATCGGTTCAGGTCAGTAGACTGGAACAGCCCAATCCATCCACACAACTGGCTATCGCGACGCTAAAAAGTTCACTTGGAATGTCAGATTTGCTATCATTCTACTCTAGACAGGCTTTCCATTAAACTGCAACTAAAAATACTAACATCTTCTACCTGAACACCGAACTGAACATTTTCAGTTATTAGTAACCACTTGCATTTTAACCAGATAACACAGTTTACTACATGATGAGTTCAAATTACACCCTTCCTATAATATCTGGAGTAGGACCACTGCGTGGCTTAGCTAACAGAAAATGAAGGGAGTTGAGGCATAGATGTTGCCATCATACCCGATAGACACAGTGGCACAGTGATTAGCACTGCTGCCTCACAGCGCCAGGGTCCCGGGTTCAATTCCCAGCTTGGGTCACTGTTTGTGTGGAGTTTACACGTTCTCCCCGTGTCTGCATGGGTTTCCTCCGGGTGCTCTGGCTTCCTCCCACACTCCAAAGATGTGCTTGTTAGGTGGATTGGCCGTGTTAAATTCTCCCTTAGTGTCAGGGGGATTAGCAGGCTAAATGAGGGTTACAGGAATAGGGCCTGGGTGGGATTGTAGTCGGTACAGACTCGATGGATCAAATGGCCTCCTTCTGTACTGTTGAGATTCTATTCTATGATTCCAAGACATGAGCACTACAGTTTAGTTCAGTTTAGCTCAGTTGGCTGAGCAGATAGTCAGTGATGCAGAGCAATGCCAACAGTACATGTTCAATTCCCGTACCGGCTGAGATTATTCATGAAGCACCCGCCTTCTCAACCTTGCTCCTCACCTCAGGTGTGGTGATACTTAGGTTACAATCACCACCAGTCACAGCCTAGGGTCATCTGGGACTATCCTGACTTTACCTTACCCTTCAGTGTACTCAGAACAGAAGGGTCCGTAACAGCAGAAGTGGGTACATGTGGTGGGAGGTGAATACATTGGCAAAATTCAGTGACAATCCATCACGCAAACCAGCCTCCCATTCATTGATTCTGTCTACACTTCCCGCTGCCTTGGCAAAACAGCCAGCATAATTAGGGACCACACGCACCCCCCAGACATTCTCTTTTCCACCTTCTTCCGTTGGGAAAAAGATACAAAAGTCTGAGGTCACGTACCAACCAACTGAAGAACAGCTTCTTCCCTGCTGCTGTCAGGCTTTTGAATGGACTTAGCTTGCATTAAGTTGATCTTTCTCTACAAACTAGCTATGACTGTAACACTACATTCTGCATGTTCTCGTTTCCTTCTCTATGAATGATATGTTTTGTCTGTATAGCGTGCAAGAAACAATACTTTTCACTGTATGTTAAGCTCCACAGGTGGAGCACATCAAAAGATCCTGAAAACAAATCAGGCCTTGTACTCTGCTTGCAAAATTTACCAAATTGGAATACAACGATACCATTTTGAAGTAATTATTCTTACTAAAGATAGATTACTGAAGGCAAGTGTTGATCTATTTTTATCCATCTGTTGCTGACTGGCCTACTGTGCACGTCCCTTGTTCTGCTTTCATTTCTGACTCTGGCGTTCTGTCTTAGTTTCTAAACCACTGTGCAACTAGTAATATTTCACTATGATTCTTGCATGAATAAAAGAATTGAGATGCATGGGTTGCTTGCACTTACAAGGGCACGCCTTAAAGAAAGGTATCTGGCAAACTTTCCTTATAAAATCAATGAAGCATCAAACGCAATTTTAGAGTTGCACAGGACGTGATTAAAATATATATATATATATATAATAGATGTATTTTAATTTTTACTCCATTCTTAAAGGTTACAATGCCAATGGGCAGATTTGACCGGGCTGACCTGAATCCATCTCCTTGCTTGCTCCAAAAACCAAATTCAAATTGAATCCAATTTGTGGTCCCCACAAGAGACACAAACAAGATCCAAGCTGACAAAATAAGGCATTGCAGCTGATCAGGGCTTGATCTTATGCTCAACTTAGCCAAAAGGCCGAGAGGCGCTTTTTGGTACTTTTATTCTAGTCAAAACCTAATTCAAATCAAGCCCAATCTTAGTTCCCACGAGGGACAAACCAGATCCAAGCTGTCAGGACAAGATGACATTGCATCCCATCTTGGGCTCGATCAAACAAGATCCAAGCTGACAGGATGAGACATTGCACCTCTTCGTCTTAGCCGAAAGGCCAAGATGGCTTTGAAAAATCGCAACAGGTAAAGCCTCGGTTTAACCTCATTGGCGACCCTGACCCTTTACTCTACCCTAGCCTGGACAAAGCATGACCACAGGTGTCAGCACATCCCGAGCACAATGGGCTAGCCTTGTGCCCTGCCTGATCATGGTTTCAGCCCTGCCAGGTATGTTCTTCATTTCAGCGGTCACGGGCATTCGGCCTCTGATCTTCGGGTAAGCGTTCTCCGAGGCGGCCTTCACGACACACGACAACGCAGAGTCGCTGAGCAGAGACTGATAGCCAAGTTCGGCACACAAGGACGGCCTCAACTGGGATCTTGGATTCATGTCACACTATCTGTAACCCCCACGACTTGCCTGGGCTTGCAAAATCTCACTAACTGTCCTGGCTGGAGACAATACACATCTCTTTAACCTGTGCTTAACCCACTCTCCACTCACATTGTCTGTACCGTGAAGACTTGATTACCTGTAAAGACTCGCATTCCAACCATTATTTCGTAAATTGAGTTTGTGTCTTTATATGCCCTATTCATGAGCTGAAATCCCACTCACCTGAGGAAGGAGCAACGCTCCAAAAGCTAGTGGCTTGTGCTACCAAATAAACCTGTTGGACTTTAACCTGATGTTGTGAGACTTCTTACTGTGTTTACCCCAGTCCAACGCCGGCATCTCCACATCACATGTATGTTCTTCAACAAGCTTAAAAAAAACAGGTAAGCCAAACATTTCTGCTTTGACCACACCACAATCCTCACTGGTGTCTTCACTGTGTCTTCATCCCTTAGTTTACCTATGCCATAGACTCTTCATCCCAATGTGTCACTACCACTGTTCACCTTTCCTTGACAGCCGCTCTGTTTCTCTTTAACAGGAAGTGACTGCTAATTTTCTAAATAAGCTCAAGTATTTATGAAGCACTTGGGGGAAGCCAACTTGCTGGCTTTTCTGCTTCACACCCTCTTCCAGCCAAATTTCCATTTAATCCGGCAAGGGAGAATCTTGTACATTTATGTTGACTTTCAAAGGGGACTGCTTTACATGCAAGCATACCTCCACCATGATATTGATATTCACCAAGAAATGGGCAGTCAATCTTCCTTTCCCCACATTCAGGTTGTCAGTTTTTGTGTGTGTTGCGCAAAGTTTAAATATGCAAAATTCATGGAAATCTGAGTTAACTGTATTAGCTTCTCAGAAGGTTGGATATTAGTTTAATTTTCCTAAATAGGAAAAAGTCTAATCATTTGCAGTTTAATAAATGCATCTAAGCCTCTTCAATAAAGCTTATCTGACATTTGTTTTAAATTATGCCAGAAATGAAAATTAGTCAAATTCACTATTTAATATGTACAAAGGATGGTGTGTTGCCTCCCTGGTAACAGGGTCCAGGATGTCACAGAGCGGCTGTCAAGGAAAGGTGAACAGTGGTAGTGACACATTGGGATGAAGAGTCTATGGCATAGGTAAACTAAGGGATGAAGACCTGCAAGCTGAGTACAGGAGCTTAGGAGATAAATTAAAATGCAAGGCCTCAAATGTAGTAATCTCAGGATAACTCCCAGTTCCAGGCGCGAGCGAGAGCAGGCATAAGAGGATAGACCAACTGAACACGTGGTTGGAGAGATGGTGTAGCCGGGAGGGATTCAGATTCTTGGAGGCACTGGGGAAGGTGGGACCTGTACAAACTGGACTGGGCTGCACCCAGGCAGAGCTGGGACCAATGTCCTTGCTGGGGCATTTGCTAGTTCTGTTGGGGAGGATTTAAACGATTGTGGCGGGGGATGGGATCCCAGGAGTAGGATCAGATAGGTCAGATTCAGATCAGGAAAATGAAAGTGGAACATTAGCTGGTGATGTAGAAGATGTAGTGATAGACTTGGAATTACAGAAGAAGCAAAGTTTAAAAAGTGTCCAGCAAGAGAAATTCTTAGAATCCTTATAATCCCTACAGTGCAGGAGAGAGTCATTTGGCCCATCGAGTCTACACCGATCACAATCCCACCCAGTCCCTATCCCCGTAGTCCCACGTTGTTACCCTACCTATCTCCCTGACACTAAGGGGCAATTTAGCATGGCCAATCAACCTAACCCGCACATCTTTGAACTGTGGGAGGACACCGGAACACCCAGAGGAAACCCATGTAGACACGGAGAGAATGTGCAGATGCCACACAGACAGTGATCCAAGCCAGGAATCGAACCCGGGTTCCTGGCGCTGTGAAACAGCAGTGCTAACCACTGTGCCACCACGCCGCCCCATTGATGGGATTAAACTGTTTATATTTCAAAGCATGATGTGGCGATGCCAGCGTTGGACTGGGGTACGCACAGTCAGAAGTCTCACAGCACCAGGTTAAAGTCCAACAGGTTTATTTGGAATCACGAGCTTTCGGAGACTCACCTGATGAAGGAGCAGCGCTCCGAAAGCTCGTGGTTCCAAATTAACCTGTTGGACTTTAACTTGTTGTTGTGAGACTTCTTACTATATTTCAATGCAGGGAGTAATACAAAAAAGGTAAATGAGTTAAATATACAAGTAGACACATGACAGCAGGATGCCATTGCAATAAAGGAAACCCCTCCAAAAATAAGAGTGGTGGTGCCAAATTTAGACCCCTCTGGTTGGTTAGACCACAAATGTAGTAATCTCAGGATTACTCCCAGGAATCGGCATCTCCACATCATGGCTAGAGGAATACAGGGGAAGATAAAACAGAAAAAGAACGTGTACGATTGGCACAAAGAAATAAACACTGCAGATAGCTTGATCGAACGATGGATGGCTAAACCAGTTTTGCATCTGTTACACTCATGCTTGCATGTCTTGGAACTGAAGCAGACAATCTGAGGATTGTACTGCGAGAGACTGAAACAGCCTGTGTCAAAATGTTATTGTGGAGTGGGGGGGGGGGGGGGGGGGGGAGAGGCGGATGCAAAACACTGAGAAATGCTGATTTCATTTGCACAACCATAGATGTAGCTATTAAATCTCTGCCTTAGCTAAAGAATGAGTCTGCAAAAATAAAATCTATTGACTATGAATGCCTGTCAGTAAACAAATCACTCCTTTCATTTTAAATCGTCCGCTCCATGTCAAGTTTTGCAAGGGAATTAGACCATGACAAGCACCTCCAAGATTTCTGCTCAAATGACCAGGAAAGAAACTTGGAAAAACACCACAACAGAAAATGGGGAGCTTTATTTCCCCCAACCCTGGCTTATTCTAATTCAAAGGCAGAGCTGACCTATTTAAGAACTGCCTTTGAAGTATTTGCTACTTTTTTTTTTACTTGTGAACAAGCAGCATATGGTAGATTTCCTTCTCTTCGCTGGCGTCCAAATCTGTTTGTGTTATGTAGAGGTTATGTAAACTAGCCTGCCCTCTGAAATTCTCAACCTAAAGAACTGCACATTGATACGTCCCTCACTTTAAAACCTTTACTTTAAAAGCCTCCTTTAACCAGCTTCAATCGTCACATCCCAACTCTTCCCTTCAATGTTCATCTCCCCTGTGAATTACATCAACAAGAACATGCATTTACCCAGCATTATGTAAAACAACCCACCGCACTTCACAGTAGTGTTATTTGACAAAATTTGATACCAAACCACAAAGAGATGTGAGCACAGCCCATCAAAACCTCAGTCAAAGGAGTTTTTAAAAGGAGCAATATAAAAGGAAGAGCAAGTGAGAAGTACAGCGGTTTCATAGAATCATAGACTCCATTCAGTGCAAGAGGAGGCCATTTGGTTCACTGAGTCAGCACCGACAACAATCTCTTGCAGGCCCCATCTCCGTAACCCCATGTACTTAACTGCTAGGGGCACCAAGGGGCAATTTAGCATGGCCAATCAAACCAGCTCCCACGTTTTTAGACTGTGGGAGGAAACCCACACAGACACGGAGAGAACATGCAAAGCCCATGCAGACAGTCAGCCAAGGCCAGAATTGAACCTGGGTCCCCGGTGCTGTGAGGCAGCAGTGCTAACCACTGTGCCATTTCTGGAGGGAATTCCAGAGCATGGATGAGGGCTTCAGCAGCAGATCCACTAAGGTAGAGAAAGAGGCAGTATTAACGAGTTGGGAAGCTCAACCTCAGCATCATACTCAACTCAAATTATGAACAATCAGCTTCAGCACAGGAAGGCAGCTCAGGATGGAGATTGAAGCAGTGGAGACATTACAGTCTGTGGTGGAAGCAATTTCCTGGGTCTTCCCAACGTTCAATTTGAGGAGATTGTGGCTGATCCAGGACTGGATGTCGAACAATAACTTGTATTTGTACAAAACCTTTACCATAGTCCAGTCCTTTAACACTGCAAAGCACCCCAATGTGCTTCACAGGAGCCACACAAGACACATGAGATATTAAGTCAAATAATCAGAAGCTTGGTCAAAGCGGTAGGTTTTAAAGAGTGTTGAGAGAAGTATAGAGTCAGAGAGGTTGAGAGAATTCCAGAACTTGGGGCCTAGGCAACTGAAGACAGCCAACAATAGGACAATTAAAAATCGGGATTGTACAAGTAGTGAGATTGGGAGAAGGGCAGAAATTTTGTAGGGTTGTAGGTGGTGGTTACAAAGATAGGGAGGAGTGGGCCATTAAGGGAATTGAAAACAAGGGAGAGAATTATAAAATTGAGGCATTGCTAGACCAAGGCACCAATTTAGGTAAACGAACACCGGTATATAGGTATGCTCTGGAATTCCCTCCAGGAATGGCACAGTGATTAGCACTTCTCCCTCACAGCGCCAGGGACACAGGTTCAATTCCAGCCTTGGTTGAGTGTGTGTGTGGAGTCTGCACGTTCTCCCTGCGTCTGCGTGGGTTTCCTCCGGGTGCTCCGGTTACCTTCCACAGTCCAAAGATGTGCGGGTTCGGTTAATTGGACACGCTAAATTGCCCCTTAGTGTCAGGTGGGGCTCGCAGGGTAAATACATGGGGTTACGGGGATAGAGTCTGCGAGGGATTGTTGTCAGTGCAAATTCAATGGGCCAAATGGCCTCCTTCTGCACTGTAGGGATTCTATGATACATAGGTATATAGGTAAGTGGGTACTGCTGTGAGTTAGGATACACAGAGTCAAATTTTGGGGGAATTCAATTTTATAGAGGATGAAGTGAGTGGTCAGACAATCCAGGATTGGAATAGGCAAATCTAGAACTAACAAAGGCATGGACAAGGGTTTTAGCAGCCAATGAGCTGAGGCAACGCCACAGAGGTGGAAGTTTATACTGGAGCAGGTATCTGGTCAAAATTTCAGCACTGGGTCAAATGTGACACTAAGGCTATAGAGACAAAATATACCGATCATACAGAAGGAGAGAGGCAGAATGTAGTGTTACAGTCACAACTGGAGTGTAGAGAAAGATCAACTTAACGCAAGGTAGATCCATTCAAAAGTCTGATGGCAGCAGAGAAGAAGCTGTTCTCGAGTCGGTTGGTACGTGACCTCAGACTTTTGTATCTTTTTCCCGGCAGGTGGTGGTGGAAGAGAGAATGCCCAGGGTGCTTGGAGTCCTTGATTAAGCTGGCTGCTTTTTCCAAGGCAGGGGGAAGTGTAGACAGAGTCAATGGATGGCATGTGTGATGGACTGGGCTTCGTTCACAAACCTTGGGAGTTTCTTGCAGTCTTGGACAGAGTAGGAGCCATATCAAGCTATGATACATGCAGAAAGGATGCTTTCTATAGTGCATTTGTAAAGGTTGGAAAGAGTCATAGTGGACATGCCAAATTTCCTTCGCCTCCGGAGAGGCTCCTGAGGTTCAACCTCAGTTGCCAGGGAGAGGGATTGTGTTGGCGGTTAGGCAATGGAATTTGTAGCAGGGACCCAAGACAATTGTTTGGTCTTCCCAAAATTTAGCTGGAGGAAACTTATGCTCATTCAGTACTGGACATCAGACGTGCAGAGTAACAAGTTAGAAACAGTGGATAAGTCAAGAGGTGGTAGTGGTGGGTTTGAGTTGATTGTCACCACCTTATATGTGGAACCTGATGCTGTGTTGTCATACTATGATGTTGAGGCATGTCTATGAGAAATAGGAGCATGCCATGGCTAGTTTCTGAGGGCCACTCCTGAAGTAACAGTGCAGAAACATGAAGAGAATTGATCGCAATGATTCTCAGTCAATAACGGAAGAGATAAGAATTGGACAAGACAAGTACAGTCTCTCCCAGCTGGATAACAGAGGAGAGGCATTGTACAAGGATAAAAGCAAATTACAGTGGATGCTAGAATCTGAAACCAAAAGAGAAAATGCTGGAAAATCTCAGCAGGTCTGGCAGCATCTGTAAGGAGAGAAAAGAGCTGACGTTGATAACCTTTTGCCAAAGGATTGTATGGTCAACCATGTTAAAGGCTGTATACAGGCTGAGAAGAATGAGGAAGATAGATAATGTGGTTTCAGTCGCATGGGATGTCATTTATGATGGTTCAAGGATCATCTTGGTGCGATGGGGGCAAAAAACCCAATTGGAGAAATTCAGTCATTAAATTGTGGGGAAACTGGCCCAGGTAAAGGAAGCGACGTGTTCAAGGACTTTGAAAGGGATTGTAGTTTGCAAAGACAGAGTGGGATGGGGAGCTTTCTTTTGGGGAGCGAGGGGATGGGGAAGATTGTCTGACAACATGGAGGCACTGAAAAAGTCAAACTAGATATGGTCTACATACATGTGCTGTTTTCAGTGAATGCTTCCCATGGAGATGGGAGTTGTTACAGATGAGAAAGGCCATTTGGCTCATCTAAATTAGAATCTTGGAAACCCTACAGTGCAGGAGAAGGCCATTTGGCCCATCGAGCCTGCAGCAACAACAATCCCACCCAGGCCCTATCTCCGTAATCTCAGGTATTTACCCCACTAATCCCCCTGACACTAAGGAGCAATTTAACATGGCCTATCAACCTAACCCGCACATCTTTGAACTGTAGGAGGAAACCGGAGCATTTATTTGACAGCTTATCTGTGAAACATCACAAAGCGTTTACAGATAAGAGAAAATGTTCTCTTACAAATGGATCAGCTAAAGGTAAAGAATGTGAACATATATACTGATACAACTGTCCTACGACCAGAAAAAAAAAAACTCACTTGTAAAACAAAAACATATCTTTGGACAGAGACCTCTGTACTTTTCACTCTACACCAATACGTGACAATAATAAATCAAAATCAAATCTGCCTGCACTGAAGCATCAACCTACACAGTGCTCAAATCTGGGTTCAAACATCAACTTTCTGACCTGGGACAAATGTCACCAGCTGAGCTGAACTGAAGACATGGGTTTTTAAGGTGAGCTAAATCTTGCCCAGACTGGACACATGTTTAGTACATATTCACATATCCACATCCCTAATCACATTAATACAGTCTAGCAGTACTTGCGTAACGCAGAGAGAGCATTAAGTCGTGCTGGTGATTGAGGTGGGATGTCTTTTATGGCCAGTTTCTCTCAGCTGACATCTACAACCATGGGCAACTGAGACTCTCTCTGAATCACAACATCGCCAAACCCCGACCCACCCCTGAGCAGAGACTTTAGTCCAGGCCAGAAATTAATACGGTTGAATCCACAAAACACATGCATTAAACCAAGCAGAAAAAATCTCTGCCAAAGTGCCAATCCGAAATGCACATACACAAACACGGAGCTCTCACTGGATCCTTCAACACACAAATTGCACAGTGTAACTTGAAAGATCCTCCCGGATACGGTCAGAGGGGTGGCTGGAGGATAAAGAGGTAGAACTGGAACAAGAGGGTGGTCACTCATTTCGCACCAAATGCCCCAACAACACTCACTACAACTGGTTCAGGTCCACCTGAGGGTGGGGTGTTACACTCCTCCCCAAAGCACATTCACTGAGACAGAGTCAGAACTGTGAGAGTCCTCACACACCAAAACTCCCCTGGCTGCCTTGTAACATTATTCACATTCATTTCACCTCGTTGAACCCAGGGAGTGCTTGTTTAAAACAAAAAGACAATCCACAAACTGCTACACATTTTTGGGGATGTTTTACTCATGTCGGTTTCAAAAGAGGAAATCAGAGCAGCAGACACCCAGCCAGAGATCATGAAAGATTTGATATAGAGTGGTGGGCAGCTGGTTTCAAAATCTCTTATTGCTTTACCACCCTCCCCTTGCCCAATGCAGACTCACACTGACAGTAACAGAAACGCAACCTGATTTTGGAAATAAAAATAAATAATCAAATGAACATTGATCGTGTGGGCACTCTGGAGCAGAGGGACAAGACGAGCAGCTCTGCTCGCTAAGCTGCAGTTTCTGACCATCCAGAGGAGCTGATGCTGATACAAACCCCCGGGCCACAGACATGTCCTATCCAGACCGGGATGGGGGAGGAACGGGGGGGGGGGGGGGGGGGGGGAGAAAGGGGGGGGTGAGAAAAAGGGGGGGGAGAGAAAGGGGGGGGAGAGAAAGGGGGGGAGAGAAAGGGGGGGGGAGAGAAAGGGGGGGGGAGAGAAAGGGGGGGGAGAGAAAGGGGGGGGAGAGAAAAGGGGGGGAGAGAAAGGGGGGGGAGAGAAAGGGGGGGGAGAGAAAGGGGGGGGAGAGAAAGGGGGGGGAGAGAAAGGGGGGGGAGAGAAAGGGGGGGGAGAGAAAGGGGGGGGAGAGAAAGGGGGGGGAGAGAAAGGGGGGGGATAGAAAGGGGGGGAGAGAAAGGGGGGGGAGAGAAAGGGGGGGGAGAGAAAGGGGGGGGAGAGAAAGGGGGGGGAGAGAAAGGGAGGGGAGAGAAAGGGGGGGAGAGAAAGGGGGGGGAGAGAAAGGGGGGGGGAGAGAAAGGGGGGGAGAGAAAGGGGGGGGAGAGAAAGGGGGGGGAGAGAAAGGGGGGGGAGAGAAAGGGGGGAGAGAAAGGGGGGGAGAGAAAGGGGGGGGAGAGAAAGGGGGGGGAGAGAAAGGGGGGGAGAGAAAGGGGGGGGAGAGAAAGGGGGGGGAGAGAAAGGGGGGGGAGAGAAAGGGGGGGGAGAGAAAGGGGGGGGAGAGAAAGGGGGGGGAGAGAAAGGGGGGGGAGAGAAAGGGGGGGGAGAGAAAGGGGGGGGAGAGAAAGGGGGGGGAGAGAAAGGGGGGGAGAGAAAGGGGGGAGAGAAAGGGGGGGAGAAAGGGGGGGGAGAAAGGGGGGGAGAAGGGGGGGGAGAAAGGGGGGGGAGAAAGGGGGGGGGAGAAAGGGGGGGGAGAGAAAGGGGGGGGAGAGAAAGGGGGGGGGAGAGAAAGGGGGGGAGAGAAAGGGGAAAGGGGAGGGGAGAAAGGGGAGGAGAAGGGGGGGAGAAAGGGGGGGAGAGAAAGGGGGGGGAGAGAAAGGGGGGGAGAGAAAGGGGGGGGAGAGAAAGGGGGGGAGAGAAAGGGGGGGGAGAGAAAGGGGGGGAGAGAAAGGGGGGGGAGAGAAAGGGGGGGAGAGAAAGGGGGGGAGAGAAAGGGGGGGAGAGAAAGGGGGGGAGAGAAAGGGGGGGAGAGAAAGGGGGGGAGAGAAAGGGGGGGGAGAAAGGGGGGGGAGAAAGGGGGGGGAGAAGGGGGGGGAGAAAGGGGGGGGAGAAAGGGGGGGAGAAAGGGGGGC